>NW_008349975.1:7075092-7090014 GCF_000622305.1 Nannospalax galili | reverse complement strand
ATATATTCTTTGGTTATGAAGATATAAGGAAGTTAGAATAATTCAAACTATACTAATGAGAGTGTCAGATTTATGTGAAGTGAATCAGTTATAGAAACATGTCAAAATATGGCTCTGCATTGTTAGCTGCTTGCCTACAACAATTCAATATTATGCCCAAGACATAAAATAAGCACTTTGTTTTGAGTTCATAAGAAAATAATTTATTCTGAGCAAATATGAGTGACTTTGCCTAGGACATAGATTCAAATTGCCCTACATGTAGAAAAGGTTACATAGAATCTTATAGCCACAAAATCAAACATCCATAAATTTAAATATTTAGAAATAATTTGATAGGGTATTAGACAAGCCAGTTCCTCTAAAGAAAATAGGTATTTTATACAAGCTTCAGATGTTGGTTTATACTGTTCTTAGCTTCAGGGAAGGTGGTCACTAGAGGTCTGATAATCTTAGAGATCCATTCCAAGTATTTTAACTAATGCTATAGTAATTTAAGATTATGCTGAAAGATTATGTATAAAAGCTTATATAAAGGACTACAAGAGCCCAAAGCACTTGGGTCCCAAATCACAACATTCCATCCTGCACAATCACAGTATTATAGTTAGTTAAGGAAAAGAGTGTGTATTCTTTCGTGTGGATGCAGCTTCTTCAAAGAACTTAAAATTTTTTTAGATGGTCACATAACTGTCACTGCCACATATATGCATACTGTTTTAAAAGTCTGGACAGACTTTTAAAAACAATTATTTAGTATTGAATGTTAGTCAGAATGTGTGGGGTAGGGTTTATACGTGAATAAATAGTAGAAACATTGTGAAATATGTGTCAGTGCTAAATTTCAATGCAACAATATTATTGCAGAAGTTTGAACGCATTTGAAAAAATTCTATGGGGAAAAAACATAACAGTAGTAGTTTATTTGTTTGTTGGATTATTGACAAATATTTCTTTAAATAATTGAGAAATACAGGCAAAATTAATATATTAAATTTTAGTATGTTTGCTTTTAAAATTTTACTCTAATGTAAACTATTTTGTACTTTTAAAACATATTATTTCATGTATGTGAGTATATTTCCTGCATGTATGTAATTGCATACATGTCATGCAATGCCTGCAGAAGTCAGAAGATGGTGTCAGATCCTCTGAAACTGGAGTAACTGATGGCAGTTAACTGCCATGTGGGTGCTGGGAACTGAACCCAGTTCTACAAGAACAGTCAGTGCTCTTAACTGCTAAGCCATCTCTCCAGCCTTAACTAAAATATTTTTTAAAATATTAACTATGTTCTTTAATTTGAAGTTAGCCCACTTATTAATATAGTTATATGCAATAAATCAAACAATTTGAAGTTCTGTGTTTCTTTTTTTAGAAAATATTATTTCTTTATATATCAATTATGGTCACTTATAGTTTTCAGTCAAGACTACAAATGCTCGTGTTTAGTATTAAACTTATTTCCAAGTTTGATAATCAAATTCAAGTTTTTGAATTTTAAAATTATTTCACTGTTTTGGGAAAGGGAAAAAGGTACTAACAGTATGATTAAATAAGGTGAGAATAATTTTTATAAGTGCTAACATTTTTTTAAATGCTACTTTGTAGTACTGATTGAATGGCTTCCTTTTTGTAATATTTTTATTGATTATTTGAGAATTTCATGGCATGTATTTTGATCATATTCAATGTCCCAATGTCCTCTCAGGTCCACTTCCATCTCACTTAACCTGATTTCTTGTCAAACACCAAAATTACCAGAGTGAAGTGCTAGCAGCAGAATATAGATAAAAAGGTACTGTATTTATTTGATTATATTCCCATTGCAAAAGAACATGCCTATAGTCCTGAAAGTTGGTAGAAAACCAGGGTCATCTTGAAAGATAATAAAATAAGGTAAAAGGGCAACAGCACATGCTCAGAAAGAGAACCTCAGTACAGTTCTGAATTTCCATAATTCCTCTGTAATTAATAACACAGGCTACACAGCTGGAAGTTGAAAAGACCCACAAAACACTGAGGTTTTTCTTATGAGACTTTACTAAAGGTACACAATATAGTCTGGAAAGAAAAGGCAAGCACAGAGGTTTTGGGAAAATTAGGACACAATCTCACCACCCCAGTATTTTACCAGGAAAACAGAACCTCTTGCATCTGATAGAGGAACCACCATGATATAGTCAATAAATTATATTTCCAAAATACATACTAAGGCCTTCGGTAAAAATAATTGTTTACAAATAACCATTCACACACAGAGTTGTGGTTGGGCTCCTTTCAGCCAAGTAGCAAGTAAGCTTTACTTCTAAAGCCTAGCCTAAAGTAAATTACATTAGAATTGTATTCTAATGCATATAAGATTTCATGGGCTTTAAATTCTTTATAACCATGAACAGAAACGTGCTGTGAACTTCACTGGAAAAAATATTTCCCTTCAACATTTCTTTGTTTCTGTCTTTACCATCATACAATATGTCCTCAGCATTTGATGATGAGTTGAATTAGAACAATGAATTTGTGCACGTATAGTTTATTTAATCGTACTTGTTATTTCAGAACCAAAAGTCAAGGATCCAGGATTGTTTTAACATTTCTACTCTTCAGCTCAGTTGATAGTTTATTTTTTACTGTAATTAATAGCAATTAACATAAAGGTGGTGTGTTCCAGTTCTCGGGGTTTGCCTCTTTAATGGGAAGGATTTTCCAAACCCCAGGAATCCAACAGCACCTAATGAACTTTGCAGCAGTCTCACTGATATATCCAGAAGAAGTGTGCCTCTGAAAGTATTGCTAATTTACAATAAATATATTCAATTTTCTACTAAGAAGAAGGGAATACACCCTTTGCATTTCCGTTTTCCACAAAATGCCTGCAGATTTTTTTTTTTTTTTTCTGAATGACGTTCTTGTTTCTCACTTACAGCTCTCCTCCAAATACACGTTACTTAAAAGGGGAGATCATCAAATAAGAATTTAAATTGCCCTCTGCTTTTCCGAAGATTCTGATTTTACGGTCATTTAGAGCACTTTAACTATTTGTTTTGTGCTCTCCCTGCCAATTTTTTTCCCAAGCCACAGATGTCAGTTCTTGCTCATCTGCTGTGCTGTTTCTTACTGATACCCTGCAGATTACATGGGTTTTATTCAAGCTCAAATAGGATCATTTGAAGAAAAAGAAATTTTAAAATCTGTTGCTTTTTCCTTTAACTTGTCTTTACCTCCTTCCCACACAATTATACGTTTTTGTACACAGTTCCATTTTAATTTAATTTTTGATAATGATTAGTTCAAATAACATTTTCATTTCACTTTGGAATATCTGAAAGTGAAATGCAAGTCCCTTTTCAAGGATAAAATATAATAGGAAATTGAAGATGGCAAAGACTTTAAAATGCTAGTCAGTTATGGAGATATTTAAAGCTTTATATATGGTTGCTCTGCAAAATAATACAAGTGATCTTTTAAATTTGATTTCAGGGCCATCAAATGGCTCAGTGGGTAAGGTGTTTTCCATGAAAACCTGATGACTTGAGTTGTATCCCAGAACCCAACTCCAAAGTTGTCCTCTGACTTCCTTACACACACCATGGAATACATAACATGTCCCCATATTACACAAATAGAATAACTAATAATAAATGAAATTAAAAAATATTTTAGTGGCATTTGAATTTAAATTAATATTAATTTAAATATGTCCTATATCACAGCTAAATAGTATACTTCTTTTATTTATTTATATATAATATTACTTTTATTTTATGTGTATAAATGCATTGCCTACATGTGTATAAGTGCATCTATTCCATGCAGTACCCACAGAGGTCAGAAAAGGGCATTGGAGTCCACTGGAACCAAAGTTACAGACAGTTGTTATCCACCATGTGGATGCTGTGAATCGAGCCCAGGTACTCTGCAAGAGCAGCCGGTACTCTTAATCCCTGAGTTATTATCCAGTCCTAAATATTATACTTCTTGATAAAGAATAACCTAAAAAATTTCTCATACATTCATATTCATTAAATATTTTTTAATCTTCACAGTATTTTACAAAAATTTAATTCTAACAAAAGTCTTTTGCAGTCAACATTCTTTAGTCAGTGGCATCTTTCAGCTGCCTTTTGCAATGTGCATATTGATTGCCATTTCATCTGTATGTATTCTTTCATCTTCAGGAACATCAGAGCTCAACTACTTAAGGAAACCTCTAGCTTCAGAATTATATTAGTCTTACTTTAAGGAAAGAGATTGAGGCTGATGAGATGTGTCAGTGCAAGAAAACACTGGTGCCCAACCAAGTGTGATTTTGATCCCTATTACTTACCCACACAGTGGAAAGAACCAACTCCCACAATTCTGTAACTAGAGAGAGAGAGAAAGAAAGAGAGAGAGAAAGAGAGAGAAGAAAGAGAGAATGAGAATGAGAGAGATGTATTTAAAAATGTAATTAATTCATATAGTAGTCAAGGTACAACAATTTATTATAGATACATATTATCATAGATCTTATTTAACACATATTTTCTCTTCCAGAAATTGGACAATTTTATTTATGTTGTGATTTTAAAACATGCCTTCTTTGACTACATGTTATGGATTTCTGTAAAGAGAATAGATGATGCATTCAAACAAGGTATTTTTTTTTACTCTAAATATTGTATTTATGTATGTACATATGCATATATACCATGTATGTATGTATGTATGTGTGTATATTATTGCAGGATCTTACTATGTAACTCTGGCTGGCTTGGACTCGCTCTGAAGACCAGACTGATCTTAAACTCATAGAGAAATGCCTGTCTGTGTTGCAGTACTGGAATTAAGGGCAGGAAGCACTGTACCCTGCTACCTTCAGCATTTTAAATTTACTATATCAATTTAAGGGAAAGAAATTCATCACTTGTTAATGTCTCAAGAAGAAAACCTTAGAGGAAATACTGTAAATATTTAAACTGTATCACATTATCAACTATCCTTTGTTTCACTTTACTAAGCTAGTGTATTTCACAAAATTTCTTTAGATATAACTAGTAATGTGAATTTCTGGTCTCTGAATCTAACAACTCCCAAGGAATTTTGTGAAATATAATAGGTAATTAGAGGCAGAGAATTTTGAATCTAGATTCTCTAGGATAAAATTCTAGCTATTCAATATCTCTAGTGATACAGCGTTCATGTGTTATGATTTCAAATTTATAAATTTCATTATAAATTTGTTAGTGTTTCAAACCACATCAAGAAGAAATACTTAAAACTCTAATGCATTATTGTTTAATACATTATATGTTCTTATTGAACTCTGTTTTACTATGTTATGCCTGACTACTTGATATTTTTGGTGCTAAAGTAAAATATAACTGAACATACTTTCCTTATTTTATATAATAATGAAATATATTGATATAGCCATCCTACTGACATTAACAATGGTTTACAGATAATGATCCTAGTCTTGAAAAGTATTAATGGAGATATGTTTTAATATTTGTAAGGAGATCCATCTTTATTCTATCTTAAATTCCAGGGGAATATAAAAATAATAATAATATTGCATTATTGAGGAATAGTGTCATTTTTTTTGTTCACGTTTTGATTCAGTAAAACATTTAAGAAATTAATCAAGCTAATGATGTCTACAAAATTAGATACACCATCAAATTCATGCTATGCTTTAATGGCTTGAAAGTTTAAAGATGTTGAATATAACTGGGGACTTGGAAGGCATTGTGCCTTAATCCTGTGAAATTAATTTTATATTAAAACTTTATCAAATTGTTTTACAGTGTATCAAAATGATGACTTTTAAACATAATTCATAGAAGTTTCCCAATATATAATTTAAAATCATTTAAAACTCGCTTTTTAGCAATGTTATTTAAGTCTTGATTCCATATTCTTTGATATAGATGCCTGAAAAATGAAGCATCCATGTGGACCATTTCAGCTTTCTGGTCACTGCTCTATCATAGCCAGTCCCTGGGGCTCCTGAGCCTCCTTTATTTTGTTTCTGGCAGCCTTGTGTAAATTGGAGTGTTCCTATTCTCATCTGCTCATTCGTTTACTGTCATAACAATCCCATTTTGTATTGAAAATTGGTCTTCTCTGAGGCTTAAATATTGTTTTATGTTCTTTATGGTTTCTATATTCTAAATGAAAACTAAGATTTATGATGCCCTGGAGAGACCACTTGTTTTCAGGCCTTCAAAGAAAAATGTTACATTAAAGAGTGTTGGTAACCCCACAGTGTATCAGAACATTTTATGAAATATTAACTATATTAAGAAGAGAGAGAACTGCATGCTTAGTTATAGATCTGACAATTATTGGATGTACTAATGTGATACAATGAATATTCACAACAGTTTTTATGTTACTTTTTCTAAGGTAGTGTTTAACACTAGATCATCCTTAGAAATCTCTCTCCCCACCTCACATCAGTTTAAAGTAGTCTCAAAGTATCACTACACAAACAGCACTCAATATCCTCAAGGGAATTCATCTCTTTCTTTTAGAAGAAAAATCTGTGTTTTAGGATAAATGTGACGCATTAATAAATTCCAGAAGCTGTCATATAAATTGTATTTCAATACAAAGTAAAAAAAAAACCCATGAATTCTAAGGTTTATCTTCGAAGGATTGCTTTTATGTTATTTTCCTGAACTCCAACTCTATTAGCTCCTGAAACAGCCTGCACTATGAATTCGTTTACTTAAAGTCAACACTAGAAATACTGTCATTTTAATTGTTAGAAGCATTTCATCTTATTTTCCTTCTTCCAAGTCTTAAAGCAGATGGCATCAAGGTCTGCCAGAGTCACTATTATAGAATACTATTTTATAAAAGAGGTGTTTCACCCCTTCCCATCCCCACCTCCCTTTTCCTGGGGCAAGCATCTTTCCTGGTGGGATCTAGTCCTTATGAGAAAGTTTGGTTACTCCAATATAAAAATCAAAAAAGAGAACGTGAAGCCTAGACCAATCAGCTTTTTATGCCCAACAAGTAAACCACAAAGGCTCACAGTTTACAAAAAGAAACAGACCTACACTCAACAAAGGAAGGCTTGAGTCTCACACAAGAATCAGAAACTACAAAAGAAACCCACATGTCAAAGTAACAGCGAAAAATATTAATATGAAGAACCCAAATAATATAGTCCCACAAAGTACCAACAATCCTGTAGAGGAGTACAGTGAGAACACCCTAGAGATAACATAGGACACGGAATTCAAAAGAACAATATAAAAAAGTTTGTGAATCAGTATGAACATCCTTTCCATGTCTGCTTACTCCCACCTTTTAAAAAGTCATTTGCAAAAGTCATTTACAGTGCTTCCTTAACTTCTGCAGCACCCCTTCATCCCTTTCCTGCTATTGGTTTTCTATAAAAAATATATTATTTTGCTTTTGCTAGAAGCGCTTCTGTTCTTTGCAGATGGCCATGATTATGCTTAGATAGGGGCAATAATAGGTACCCGTAACCAAGTGTCTTGGATTATTTAGCACAGACTACCTGTAGATCAGCAGTGTTTAGAACATAAATTTATGTAGGTTCCAACATAGTCCTGGGTGATAGTGTGCTGGTGGCATCTGAGAAAGGTTGACCTTGTTAATATGGCAGAGAAACAAACAATCTCCTTCTTCTACTGATGTTATACTTTATTGTTTTCAGGAGAAACCTTAGGACTTAATTCATGCAGTCAACGGTGATCATCCTTTGATAGGCAAAGTACATTTCTTCAATATGAGCAAGTTCTTCCACCACTGATTATACTCCCTTAATAGCATGGATTTGATAATTCTTCCTGTGAATCAGATCAATTACTGCTATACGTATATGTAATATAATCTCAATAATGTATGATAATCCAATTAGATAGAATATTTTTACTTCCAGGTGTTACATACAATAGTTTCTGTAATAAATCGATACCAGAAATACTGTAATTTCTATGATAAATCAGCACACATTTTGGGAAATATAATAATAAATATTTGAAAACTACTGAAGCGTGGGTAAGGGACAATTGCTACTCATAGGAAGATATTGTTCTTGGAAACACTGCTGATATAAAATACTGTTTCTTAGTCTGTGGAACTAAGAGAGTTCCATAGAACTCTCCTGATTAAATGACATCGGAATGGATTACAATATTATTGCAAGACATACTTTCAAGCAACACTGATTCTGTCTCTGTCACAGGAAGAAGAATAGTATCTTTGCAGCTTAGTTATGGTCTGTTTTCCTGATAATCTTTACTTCTTGTTTACTATAAAAATTGTTGAAGGCATATAATCAAAGTATGTAATACACAATATAGAGCATATACCAAGTTAACATTATAAAACCTGATTTCACATGAGGGCAATGTGGTATACATTGAACATTATAACATATGTTGATATTTTATTACATAATTGCTTAAATCACTTAGTTCTAAGTTTATTATATATATATATGCATCTAATATTGTCTCCATAAAAATATATTTGCATACTTTTGAATTTTTTTTTGAGATAGGGGTTCCCTGGTCCATTAGCTGGCCTAGAGCTATCTTTTTAGAGGTGTCTGGCCTCAACTGAATAGAGATCTGCCTGCTTCTGCCTCTTGTGAGCTGTGATTAAGAACATGCACCATCATACCCAGTGGAATTATTTTATTGACCAAGAAAAATGTAAAAATCAAATGAATAGGGTCTTGTGTGAATTTTGATAATTACATACATTTTTAATGTTTAAATAAAGTTAAGCATAACAATGTCCACATTTATTATTTCTTCATTAACATTTTTCAAAAATTTTTTCTTTAAATATAGACCACTTCTTTGTTATCTGTAGTTATCAGACTCTGCTGAACATCTTACTTATGGGTATATATTCAAAAAAATTACTGTGTTTAAGGAACATCTGAATTCCTATGTTATTTCCAAAACTACTCCAAGAAATAGAAATAATTTAAAGTTCAACTAACTGATGAATGAAGAAAAAAAAAAAACATGGTACATATGCACAAAGGATTACTACTCAGTCATCTAAAAGAAAGAAATTCTGTCATTTGTGACAAGATAGATGGAAAGATTAATCCCTATGGTAAGTAAAAGAAAACCGGTACAATACTTTATAAGTTGACTCATAAAAAAAATCTAAAATAAGTTTACCTTGAAGATGTAAGCAGAAAAAGTGTTGTTCCCACAGACCAGGGACAGGAGAGGAGAGGGTTTGGGAAATGTTGACCAAAGGTAATAAAGTAATGAGTGAGAAGTTCTCTTTGGTTTGAAAAAAACTACTATTTAAAGTTTGGGAAAATATTATTAATATAAGATATATTATATATAGGGGATGGAGAGATGGCTCAGCAATTAAGAACACTGACTGTTCTTGCAGAAGACCCGGATTCAAATCCCAGCACCCACATGGCAACGAACAACTGTCCATAATTCCAGTTCCAGGGGATCCGACAGCCTCTTCTGTCCACTGGGGCATTGCAAGACATGAGTGTGCTTATCTACATGCAGGCATAATACTCATACACATAAAATAACAATAATAAATAAAATAATTTTAAAAGACATACAATAAATATAAATATTTAGTATGTGCTACTTGTTTATTTATAAAAGACATAAAATTTTAAATGTAACTTTAACAAATAATTTTTAATTTGATTTGTGTTTTGGATATGTCATTCTTATTTAATACCTCATTTAGGTCATTCATTGCTGCTGTTTTTAATATTTAAAGCTTTTAAAAAATATTATTTCACAGGTGTATCTGTATAATATTCTTTGATCAAAGACCCTCCTCCTAGGTATTCTTGTTAATCTCTTCCCCCCCTTTCCAAATCTCTCTTTTCCAAGTCTCCTTCACACTTTCATATCTTTATTTTTATATGTGTGTATATGACCCACTGCATTAGGGTTGCCTACATGAGTAAGAGTAGCCATTATCTGCTTAAGGGAGAGCAATAAACCAGTGCCCAAGCGATCTATCTAACTTATACCTGCACAGTGTTTGTGGAGTATTTTTCCCTGTAGACCATTACTGGAATTATTTCTTGATTTCTTGTTTTATTAAAATCCACTACCTTAAATTCATAAGCATTAATCATTAATAATCTGCAATTCCTAAGTGAGGTAAAAATCAGAGAAAGGAAATCATAAGCTAAACTTCTATCATTACTGCCTTTTTGTCAAAATTATATTGGGAACGTAATTGACAAGCCTGAGACTAGGTACAGGTGTTCTATACGATAAAAGAATAATATACAAATAATACTATATGTATATAAGATGATGGGGGCTGGAGAGATGGCTCAGCAGTTAAAAGAACTTTCTGCTCTTGCAGAGGACCCGGTTCAATTCCCAGCACCCACATGTCTGCTAAAATCCATCCTAACTCCAGTTCCAAGGGATCCGATGCACTCTTCTGACCCTTGTGGGCATTGCACAACATGGAACACTTATACACATGAGGGCATTATACTCATACACATAAAATAAAATTAAAAAACTGATAGGAATGAGGGGAACAGGATGTATCAAAAAGTGAGAAAAGACAAATTTGGGAAAAGTTAAAATGTGTTACTAATGAGGAGATTAAAAAGAGTCTGCTTTAGGAGGTTCCTAAAATTAATGCTGAGTGGTGCTGAGCTATTGAAATTGAATTAGTTAGAATCCCCTTAGACCACACCAGTCAGCATGGTGTAGTGATGCTTAGATGGCAGGAGAACTCTTCTTAATGAACTTCTTGCAAATATCAGTACTACTGCTATATTCTTCCAATAGCTTTAACTGTCACACTCTTGATGTGCTACAGTTTTACACTAAATATTTTTGTATAGTAATAGACATAGAGTTTGCTTTGCTGTCATATCCTTAAAATGTACAAAATATACATTTTATTGACGTTAATAGGAATTCCAAGACTTAGAAAAGATTGTGCATGTTCTACGGATTAAAAATCTAAATAGGTAACTTAATATACTTACCCTCTTCTATTTTCTTAAGTTCCCCAAAATTAAATGGTTGTGCTATGGATAATTTCATTTATTTTAATTCATACAGCCAATGATTTTCTCCATGTAGGAAGTCTATAGAAAGTCAGCACACAAATTATTAATTAAGGAATACCCACATGGTATCGTGTGTGAACTCATTTCCACATTTAAGACCATGTTTTCAATAAATCTTTTCATGTCCAGTGAGATTAAAGAGGACATAAACAGATATATAAAGTAATGCTTTATTCTTCCCTTTCAATTCCTCTATGACTGAAAGAAGTTTGTCAAAATTAGTTTAGCATGCTGATTTCAAAAGGGCTCCAATGCCATCAGTCATATTCAAGAATTAACCATGAACTTGATGGAAGCTAACTTAATAAAGCCAATGAATATACTCTCGATTTGGTTGTTAAGTTTTGTTTCTAACAGGCCATTCACCTTCATTATCAGAGAAAAGGAACCAGTCAACATAATTGAAATAATAACCATCTTCCCCAGATCTTCCTGTATCTGCATAAGGTGATCAAGAGAAACAGATGCTCACTCACTCACTTTTTTTCTCCTGAACCATAGCTCTACAAATACCATCTGTCATAGACTCACTAAAACTATTAAAACTTTTATTCCTATTTATGTAGTGGGAATAAAATGTTCCATCACCTCAAGGCAGCCCTATTTCCTAGATGCTTTGTCAATAAAGTGTCTGCATTCTTAATACTGTAAAAGAAAACCAATCATATAAACAGATTTCATTGTATACATCTTTGACATCTTTTAGTGGGCTCTTAATGTTGCTCACAAATTACAATGTCTTATTCCTCTGGATATTGAGCAAATCAACATAGATTATATTTTTATTCACATTTGGAACAGAGTATAGTTGATATCACATCTTGGACGAAATCCAGAAGGTTTAAGAAACTGTTCACTTCAGTCAAAGATTCAAATACTGGCTTTTGTATTAGGTTATAACTTCAATAAAGGAAACATTGAGATACAGGCTAGATATAAACCAAGAATCAGAACTAGTCTAACACATAAGGTATGTAAGTAAAAAAAAAAAAACGCATTTGTTATATTTGTTCAATGGTTAAATGTTCTTTGAATTCTGTATATATCAGAAGCAAAAGGTGTCAGCTGTAGATTTCTTACCCAGCATGTATTAAGCCTTGGGGTGGGTCTACAGCAAGCAAAAGATGAATGAATGAATAAATAAATAAATGCTCATTTGAACTTCATTTGATAATCACACAATTTTCATAGAAATGTTCAAAAGTCAAAGATTATATACACACAGTTCAGTCATATTCACAACTTTATGCAAATAGAAAAGTTTTGATATATATATGTATTTTTTGGCTCCAAAAATATCAGACCTTTAATTTTGCAAGTGATGCTGAATAATAAAAGATTGGAATTTTGATGTTTCTGAAGGCCTTTCTTTATTGCAGAGTAGAACTCTGTTGTGGAAATGTACCACATTTTCATTATCCACCCATTAGTTGGGGGCACGTAGGTTGCTTCCTTCTCTTAGCTGTTGTGAAAAGAGCAACAACAAACATGGATGTACAAGTATTTCTGCAGTATATGTCAAGGGATGGTATAACCTCAGATTCTTAAGAGTTGCTGAAATTACTGTAGATGATATATATGTTAAATATTCTTTACTGTTTTTTTGTACATTTCATACAACAGTTCTTATCAAATTCAGACCTCTCCATTCATGCACCCACACTCCCAACCACCAGGCCTCACGTATTCTGTAGTACATCTTAAGTCTCATCTGATCTAGCATTTTACCCAAGTGTCCTTTGGTGCAATTTCAAAGATGATGTATTTAATCCTAAAACACAAGATGAATGTTTAACACAGAAAAGATATTTGCAAACATAAAATACTCAAATATTGAGTTTAAATGTAAAATACAGTTCAGACTAACTGTGTTATGCCTCCTCATGTGGTTCCATTTTGTGTTTGGAATATATTAATGTCTTTTAAACTTAAATATATAATTTTTAAAATGATATTTGTTGGAGCCCAGATGTAAGCCTGGCTTCCTCTACTGATGGTATGCCTCCAACTGAGCATCAAATAAGTCAGGGGAAGCAGGTGGAGCATAAGCCATAGCACTTCATAAAACAAAAAAAAAAGTAGCTACCTTTTACCTATAAAATGATAGCTAGTATGTCAAGACAATTTTGGATTTGTGAATAATGTGTACCAAAGAGGAAAACTGTGTGCAGATTTTTAACATTTTATGTAGAACTTTGTTCAGACATAGTGATTATTATTCAGAAGGAAAAAAAAATCCTGCCTTCTTTCTGAAAGTGGTGTCACCCTTATTAGACAATCTTATGGCACACTTCCCCATTAAAAGTTGTATCATAACTTGCTGGATGTGAATAATGTCCCAAATCTCAAGAAAATTTTATGGAATTTTAAAACTGTATATAATTAGTACATTTGGTAATAAAAAATAACTATTGAAGATAAGTGTGTTGATGATACTATATTCTTATTTTAAAGCTAACTGTGTTTATAACAAGAGAACGATGTAAAACCAGTTTTACAAATATTGCTTTATTTTTATTTGCCATAATTTTTTTTTCCTGAAACATAAAGCTATTTATTTTATCAGTCTTAAAGGAACATCATCATTAACTTTTGCAGTAATGTCTTAGATATAAACAGCAATGTAGTGTTTTACATAAAAGCTTTCATGGCTTGGTAAAGTTTTTTAAAGTCCATAATGAAAACTGGTATTTAGTTATGTAAAAATGAATTTGTTTCTCAAACAGCCCAAAAAGTGGAATCCAAAAGTGAATAGGTATGTAATTGGCAAAAGATTGTAACAGACATTTTATTGCAGTTATAAAATTTAAAATATACTGATTGTTTTTGTTTTCATTCATAATTCAACAATGAAAATAAGTGCTGACATTGTAAAAGAAAATATTGACGGTGTGGCCAGTAGACATAAGCGAGCAGCATTAGTGTGTTATCCAGATGAAAATTTCAGTGTGCTTTATTCTATCCTTTATTAAATAAGATTTTATGGCAGCTACTGTAAGCCCTGTAAGAACAGAAAATATTTCAAATATGTATATGTCTCTAAAAGTCACTCTAAAAGTCACTACCCTTGTCAAATTATAACTCAAGTTCATGGACCACAATTATTTCAGACTGAATAACTTTGTTCGGTACATTCCTGTGAACTCTCTATTATGAACTAATCAAATCTGCCTATTATTTTGTTCTCTCTCTCCACACACACACACACACACACACACACACACACACACACACACATCCACATACAGAGTGATTATTAGTGCCAATGCTTCCTGAGCTAAGATTGGGTCTTAACACTTCAACACTTTTATGCTGGGATTTTGTTTGGCTTGAGCTTGCATGGGCCTTGTGCATGCTGTTACAATTGCTGTGAGTTCACATGAGTTACTTTCCCAGCTCTCAGTAACACAGTTTCTTTGTGGTCATTCACTATCTCTGCCCCTTAAAATATTTTAGCCCTTTCTTCCACAATGGTCCGTGAGCTGTGGGTCGCAGTGGTTTGATATGTGTCCTATTCAAGGTTAAGCATTCTGCAGTCTGTTTTTCTGTGCAATTTGACCAGTTGTGCTTTCTGGGTTCATCATAGTTTATTTCATGAGGAAGCTTTGCTGGTGAGAGTTGAGAGATGCGTTAATATTCTTTCCACCTCCTTTTCTGCTGTGTCCCCTGAGCCTTAAGTGGAGAGGTTGCATTGTAGATGTGTCTTTTGGGCTGAGTACCTGAGCACCTCACAGACACTATGTAAGCACAATTTAAAGACAGGTTCTCTCTCTCTCTCTCTCTCTCTCTCTCTCTCTCTCTCTCTCTCTCTCTCTATTTCAATCACACTTTTTTTTTATAAAGAAATA
>NW_008349975.1:7069001-7074884 GCF_000622305.1 Nannospalax galili | reverse complement strand
GATAGATAGATAGATAGATAGATAGATAGATAGATAGATAGATAGATAGAGTATATACAATAGAATAAGGTGCTCAAGAAAATAGAGGTACCAGATGTGGTGGTACAAACCTTTAGTTCCAGGCATTTGAGATGCAGAGGAAAGTGAATGTCTGTGAAATCGAGGCCAGCCTGGTCTACATAGCAAATTCTACTGAGACTCTTTCTCAAAAGACACCCACTCCCCCCAAAAGGAAAGAGACTGGTTCTTTCATGCCTTAAACCTAATGTCAACTGCTGATGAGAAGTGAAGCGAGAATGAAGACTTTTAAGAAATTATTTTATGTGTATGAGTGTATTCCCTGCATGTATATAAGTGTAACCATGTCATGCAGTGCCCAGGGAGCTCAGAAGAGGGCGTTGGGTCCCCTGGAACTGTAGTTATGGATGGTTGTTAGCCATCATGTGGGTTCTGGGATTTGAACCCAGGTCTTCTATAACAGCAGCCAGTGCTCTTAGCCACTGAGGCATCTCTCCAGTGCCAAGAATGATGACCCTTGAGTTTTGAGTATTAATATGTGATTTTGAAGGAAAATAGGTGAGAAATAAAGCCTTAGGTTTTCTTGTTGAGAAGAAATGGAGACTACATAATACATAAAGCAATGATGGTACAAACAAAGGTTGAAGTCCTGAGGGTGCTCACTAGATGAGCACCAATTCCTTGTGTCTCAGAGCAAGAAATTAGACAAGGAAACATAGATGAATTGAAAGAGATGATTTTTTCAAGAAAGAGAGAAGTTGTATGCGAGCAAATGGCCCAGAGAGCTGACACATAAGAAGCTTAAATGTGGATATGCTAGGCAGACGAGGGTATCTGTACAGCTCCTGTTTTATGTGTACATTCTCTGTTACATCTCAGCAGAGGTGGGGAAAATGTTCTGGTGTTTCAGTCTGGCTTCATTCATATGCTAATCTAAAGGCCTCCCTCTCCACTCTACTCTTTAGCCAAAAGAACTTTAAGCTACATAAAAAGGATGTGTTCATTCATTCATAAATGTCATTCATTTATGTGTCTTAATAAAAAATAGTAGACAAAAATAAAATATTAAAAAGTATAATGTATACTATTTAGCAATTTTGAGAAACTGATTTTTGAAATTGAGTATGGGTAAATAAATACAAAGAAAGATAAATGCACATAGATATACTATATGTGTGATGTGTGTGTGTGTGTGTGTGTGTGTGTGTATTATACATAGAGGTGAACTGACAAAATCCATGATGAATTAGAAGCTACCCTTTGTTTTAAGGGAGGAGCATTATTATGAGGAATGTACCATTTTCTAAATGTACTGATTTTATTACTATTGCATTATTGGTGCAAAATATGTAAGCAAGCTTGCTTGACAAGGTTGAGTTTAACCTTTTTTTTTTTTTTTTCTTTTTTTCTTTTTGAGACAGGGTATCCCTGTAGCCCCAGCTGTCCTGGGACTCACTATGTAGACCAGGCAGACCAAGCTGGCCTTGAACACACAGAGAGATCCGCCTGCCTCTGCCTCCCTAGTGCTGGGATTAAAGGCATGTTCCATAACGCACAAAATAGGTATTAACCTGGTAAACAAAGCCTTCTGTCAAAATTCATATAACATTCTGTCCCTCATAGAGTACTCAGATGGGGTTGATTCATTTTAAAAATTACCTGTTAACAATTTACTAAAATCTGAAGTAAAATCAACTGTAAAAAGTTATTCAGAAACTAGGTAGTGCTTGCTATATGTGAAATTCTACAATCTACAGTACAAAAAAAACAGAAATTAAAAATAATGCAAATGTATATTATTCAATAAAACTTGATAAAATGTAATATGCTTTTTGGGCATAGTTAACAGTTCAAGTACTATAAATGATATCTAGTGAAGTTATAAAGTTAGTTTTATTTTTTTTAAGAGATTGAAGCTGGGCATGGTGACAAGTGCCTTTAATCCTAGCACTTTGGAGGCAGAAGCATATGGTCTCTGTGAGATCAAGGGCAGCCTGGTCTACGTATCAAGTTCCTGATCAGGTGAAGGTACACACACACACACACACACACACACACACACACACACACGAAAGAAACTGAAAGAAACTTACTTTAATATGATTCAGACAATTTTTCTTGCATTTGTTTCTCTATTAATTTTTTGATGATTAAGATTGAACTATATCCATTAACTTTTTAAATTTTATTTTTAGCTTATTTCCAATAAAATTCATTCTTCCTGCTATATAACAAAATCTTTTGCTACAAACAAAGAACTGGTTCACCATTAAAAGTTAGCTTCCTTGGTTAAATAATGTTCACCTGTTCTTTTGGAATCTAAGCCCCAGCTCCATGCCTACAATCCACTTAGTAAAAGTTTTAGAATGACAACTTTCTGGTCTGACATTTTTCACCTACCAAAATGAATTTAAGATATATTTATATAACTTAAAGTATTAGTAGTTTAACTTTAATGATGAATAGCACTCTATTGTATAACGTATCAGCATGATAAAAGATTGTCTAATTATTGTTAAAGATAGTTGACTTGTGTCTAGTAGAGCTGTTGTCAATAAAGCAGCTATAAATCTTCACATAAAAGGTTTATAGTGAACATCAAATGTTTTCTAGAAAAATCCTAATATAGATACATAATTATGGTATAATTAAAAAAATAATAAAGAACTAAGTACCATGAAAACACACATGGTGAAAACAAATGCAGGAGCAAGGACTCCTAGCATGGATTAAAAGTTGGCATGAGATATTCCAAAGTGTGACTACTCTCAAGTACTTCAAGAGTTAATGTGCATATATTTGGTAACTAGTGAGAAAATCGGCAAGCTGTGATGCCACTGAGAATGGACTCACGCTTCCATGGTCAGCTTTGTGCCCACCACCCAGTTTCTCTGCTAATACACTAATTTTAAGGAATGGAAAATATCACAGTGGCCTTCCTAAGAATTTGAAATACCATGTGAAGGATGAGAGAAGCATCTCAGTTGTCCTCAAGATTTTAAAAAAATGTAGAGAATTGGGGAAATACTTCTGTGTTTAATCTACCTGCCAGGTAAACAGGGGCGGTGAATTCAGATCCAGAGCACACTCAGTCTCACAACTGTCAAGGCATTCGTCTCTAACCACATAAAAGCATACTAAGAAGACAGGAGGAGTAGCTGACCCATTAATAAGATATGTACTTACAAACTCTAGGGCCCTGCCCATATGGGTAGTTGATTATAGATCTTCATTGCTATGCTTGACTTTTTTTCCCAGTTCTATGTCAGGAAACATAACTTTTCCTTTTCCCCCTTCGATGTTTTCTTAGAATACCAGCAGCATGGCTGCCCTGATACTCTGGGTTTTCTCACTATTTCTTTAAAGATTGCCACCTCACAACCCACATGCAGCTCCTTGCATACTTACTTCACACTCAAAGGGCATGACCTTCTCTCCACTTTGTATCTACCCCTCTCCTCCTGGCATCTGCAGAGAATTACAGCTTTCCTATCCCTATTGTTTTTAACTCAAACTATAATAAAATTGTCCTCAATGTTCCTTCTGGTCTGTTTTGACCCCGATTCCCAAGTAATGCATAGAACTGAAACTGAGTCTTAAAATACCAAAGGCATAGATAACAGGCTTGAAAGAAGAATTAGGAAAACCCACATTTTATTGTTAGAGGTACTAATACTTATTCTTACTAATTAATATACCATGGACGGGTACAAATTGTCTACCAAACGTTCATAACTACAAATACCCTCAGATTGTCACATCTTTTCAATAAAGGATATTTTTAAACCCTATTATTAGATCTTTTAAGATGTCAAACAATTTATGATACATCTATAATGTCAGTTAGCATTGAGTGAAGGAAGAGAATGGGACAGTAAAGGGAAGTGAATGATGAGCGATGTGCTAGCTTAAGCTCACCAATTGGGGCAAATGTGCCATCTTGATGGAAAAATGTTTCCCTGGAGACTATGCATGCACCAGAAAAGAGGGTAAATGGGACATCTCTTTACATTTTTCTCTATTGTCTAGGAACTAAATTGTGTAGCACCTAAAACTACTATATAAATTTATATCTATAAATAAATGAAAGAGATCAAGAAAAAAAAGATGATGGACTGATGAGCTTGCTTAATATTTGTAAAAAAAAATCTTAATGTTGGAGAAATCTACCATGATCACTCAAAATGTTACCTTCAAGGGAATGTAGGTGACAAAATTCTTATACTTTTAATATTATCTCAAAATTCGAATGTATTTATGTATGTACCTGAGGACTATTTTCTTTTATTCGTGTATATATCTATGCTTTGCTCATACTTCATTTCTGAAATTAGAGTAGCTTTATTGTAATAACCAGAATTAGTTTATTTAGATTCTGTGACTGCTCTTTCAAAAACTATGCTGTTGTTATTGTTATTATTATTATTATTATTATTGGTGTTTTTGAGATGGAAAACCTGTAACCACAGTAGCCTGGAACTCTCCGTATAGACCATGTTGGACTTGATGTCACACAGATACGGCTGCTTCTGCTTCCCTGAGTGCTGGGATGAAAGGCGTTCACCACCATGACTGACATTCCAGAATTTTTTTGATGTTCCAATTCCTTTGTTTTCCACCTTCTACTTTGTTTTGATTCAATTGAGAGTAGTCTAGAATTCTGTGTTATTTCCTGTACCTGCTTATTGCATATACTTCTTTAAAATTTAAACTTTTTTCCCCTAATTTTAATTTAAATATTAGTTGCTCAGTTTTTGTTGAGGAAATTCTGTGGTACTTCCAATGAAATATCACAGCCTTACAACAAGATTCTCCAAAATTTTCTTCTTTAAGAGTCTCCCAAATTCTCTCTTGTGTCTTTACATTATAAATTTTGTTTCAACACATCCTATTGAAACATAAAGTATTTCAATTGTCTTTTTTAGAAAATTCTTCTATATATAAAGTAACATGTAAAAGAAGGAATTTCATTATCTTCTTTTACTTAATTTGCATATCTTTATATACGTCCTTGATTCTATAACTGCTATTATTTCTCCAACATAGACAATTTTACCATACATTGCACAGTAGTATCTGATGAGACATGAGCATACCTGGAATAATCTATGATAATTAGCTTAATTCAAATAATAACTATTACTGAAATAGGCATTAAAAAGGATCTAAGTGACATAGCAAATATGAAAGACTTCCACGTGATATTGAGACTTCACTTAATATTTTAAAATTTAATGTTAACTATGCATAAACAGATATAATTGGAGCTATAGAGTGTCCTGTACATTGATGAGTAAATGTCCTTATCAATGAACATTTTCATACATAGAGTCAAAAGGAAAAGGCAGAAAATTGCAAGTTCCTGGTGAAAAGGCAACTTCTCAATGTATTACCTGAAAGCAATTGAGCACAATCATTTATTCCTTCAGTAACAGTTCTAAACATTTACTGACAGCCAGGAACAATTTTGCATGCTAGGATGCAACCTGTCACTACCTATTTTAGGTCAATATGAGAGAAGTTGCGATCCAGAAAATATGGAATTCATTGAAAGTGTGAGATGGTGGACAGAATGTGAACTTTAGTCTGAGTGCATATTCTCAACACTAGGAAATAAAATATGAGAATAGAAGATAAAAGACATCATAAGGAAAAACAGAGCAATCAAAGTCTGGTAGTTAATATAAAAAGTTTAAAGTATATGAAAGAAGTGCTTTAAGTAAGGACATGGTAAATCAGGATTTGGAACAGCTGAGTCCCTTAGTGAGAAACTTTGAAAACTTAAAAATGAGAATACATTGGCTAAATCAAGAACAGTATATCGACAATATTTGAAAGAATAAAAATCTACATATATATATATAT
>NW_008349975.1:7065235-7067653 GCF_000622305.1 Nannospalax galili | reverse complement strand
GAACAGAGGATTTTAATTAAGAAAGAAATTATAGCTCAATATTTTGTACAAGTCAGATTTAGTTGGCACTGTACTTAATACTCTTCACAATTGGAACTGAAATATTATTAGTTAAACTTTAGAAACAAGTAATTTTTAGATCAGTGGTTGATTTTATTATTGAAGAAATTTTTCAGTTGATAAAATGAGAACATGTATAAATTCTTTGATTAAAAACTGGCAAACAGTTATGGGCACTGCACTAGTTTTTTTAGTTCCAAGTTCTCACCTTTAATTTTATCTACTTTTTTCTAATTTATGATTGCCACTCATCTATCTCTAAAATTAATTTTAGCATTCCACTTTCTTTGTTCTCAGAAGAATCGATGCCAGTACTTTACCAGAAGAAAGTAGGTTTCATTCTCTCGAAGTCCATATTGTGTTTTCTGCATATCTTTTAAAGCATTTATTTGTCTATGTATTTATTTATTTTTATTTTATGTGTATGGGTGTATCACCTGCATGTATGTAGGTGCACCTGTGCTGTGCTGTGCAGTGCCTGCTGAGGACTGAAGAGGGCATCAGATGCCCTGGAACTGGAGTTATGGACAAGGAGTTATCTGCCATGAGGGTGCTGGGATTTGAACCCAGATATTCAGCAAGAACAACCAGTTCTTTTAACCGCTGAGCCATCTCTCCAGCTCCCCTTCATATCTTCCTAATAAGGATTAGGAACCAACAATAATTAGGTCTTTAGTAGGAGACAGAATAGAGTAAACTCCAGTTCTTTGAGGAAAGTATTACATGCTTTCTATTTCCTATTTCACATTCAATTCAAGATCTTTTTATGTCATATTCAAAATTATTTATTAATGATTTTTTAAAATAATACTTTAATTGCTTCTTAGAGAATTTTATACAATATATTTTGATCATATTCATAACCCTCCCTCTTCTACTCTCAGATCCATATTTACCTTCACCTCCTACCTTCCCTCACTTTATGTCTTCTATTACTTTTTAAGTTCTATGCAGTCTAACTTATGTTACCCAGATATTCTCTGGTATAGGTCCGTCCCCTGGAGCATGGTCAGCCTAACAAGCATGACACCCTTAATGAAGACTGACTTTTCTTTTCCAAGTAGATACCAACTGGCAGTATTTCTTGTGCTAAGGGTCTGCTTTGTGTCAACCATGCACCCTCCATGCTGGGTTTTTGTCTGTCTTGAGCTTGCATAGGTCTTATTTATGCTTTCATATATGCTATGAGTTGGTATGTGCAACTGCCATGTTTTGTTCAGAAACAGTTTCTTTATATTTATTAACTACCTCTGACTCTTACAAATTATAGGCCCCCTCTTCTAGATAATCCGATTGGGAGGAGACAGTATGATATAGGTGACTCATTTAGGCCTTAGCACCGCAAAATCTCTTATTTTCTGCATGTTGACCAATTATGGGTCTCTGTGTAAATCACCGTCATCTGCAAACAGAAGCTTCTCTCTTGAGAGTTGAGAGCTGCACTATTCTATAGATATAATGACACTTCATTAGGAGTTGGTTTAATAGTTTATCCATTTAGCTAAACAATGGGCTCTCCCTACATTTGTGAGCGGTCTAGACACAGAGTCATAGCCTTGATAACAAAGCAAGTTATGGGATCCACTTTGTGAAGTGTGTCTTAAATTCAATCATAATGTAGTTGGTTAATCCAATATCCCTTGTGGCACTATTTGTACTAGTGGACATATAGTAGCTGTCAGGGTGCATAACTTAGTATAACTGATGATGACTTTACAATCCCAGTATCATGCATAGCAACTTCCAGTACTATAAAAGCTAGCCAATCAAGTTAAACCTAGTACTAGCTTGAATTTTCTGTATTAGTTCTGTTAATTACATATGTAGTGTTTTCTGAAACCTACTTACCATCAACTTCTGGCATGCAATCAAGAGTAATTGCAAGAGCAATTTTTTGATGGTCTATAAGAACCCACTGGTCAACAACTCCAAAAGAGAGAGCCATATAATGATTCACCCCTTGCACCAAAAATGGTTGAGAAAATCCAGATTAATTTCCAAGAAAAGTCAGAGAATATACCAAATCCACAAATTAAAAAATGAGTTATATTTAAGGAGGAAGCATAAAAATTTACTTCCTGTTAATTAGTAGAGTTGATAAACATTACCATTGAAATCTATGTGATGACTTTCATATCCATACTCAGGTGTCAAGGATCCAAGTGTAACGTACTGTGACTAGTAATAATCAGATACTTAGAGATTAGAGATGCATGTGCAAACATCTAAATGTTATTAGCATGAAAAATGAGCTTTTCTGGGGCTGGAGATATGATGGCTCAGTGGTTAAGAACACTGTTCTTGCAGAAGATCTGGGTTTGAATCCCAGCACCCACATGGCAGCTAACAACTGTCCAT
>NW_008349975.1:7064207-7065127 GCF_000622305.1 Nannospalax galili | reverse complement strand
TAAAGCTGTAATGAAATGCTTCTTCTAATCGTGTCATTATTAAATAAATTAAATAAATAAATGAAGAAAGAAAAAAAAAGACTTTGCCCTCATTAAAGGATCAGTGTCATTGCTATGGGAAGAAACTCTTTGTTTAAAGAATGGTTTTAAATTCAGAACCTCTGATTTTGAGACTCTGACTCTTCCTTACCCTCTGTTGCACCAAATTTTCCCCTGCCTCCTGAGAGACTGGAGCATGCTCTCTGGATCCTACGGTTACATGCTCCTAATGTGACTTGACAAAACTAACATAATATATTCTATTTGCATTTCAGCATGTTTTATGACATCTGGGAAAAGGTGACTTTTAAATTCAGAACCTCTGATTTTGAGACTCTGACTCTTCCTTACCCTCTGTTGCACCAAATTTTCCCCTGCCTCCTGAGAGACTGGAGCATGCTCTCTGGATCCTACGGTTACATGCTCCTAATGTGACTTGACAAAACTAACATAATATATTCTATTTGCATTTCAGCATGTTTTATGACATCTGGGAAAAGGTGACTTACAAAGACATGAACTCTCATAGGCTTTTTTTTTTTTTTATTTGAGACCTACACCATCCTGCCCATGGTCTCCGTGCTCAGTTCCAAAATGGCAACTACCCCATTCACGACTGTGCTGGAAAGCCCACACCCAAACAAATCCTGTGGCTTCCCGGCAGCCACACAAAATGGTGAGAGACCTGTCTCATGGCTATCCTGGCTTATATGTCCTTAGTCCCTCCCCTTCATGCAGACTCCTTCTGCAGAGCATGGGAAAGAGGTGGAACTATAGCTTGTTATCATAGTGGTGTGAGGAACTTCCGGGTTACAGTGTGTGTGTGTGTGTGTGTGTGTGTGTGTGTGTGTGTGTGTGTGTTCCTTATATATCCTGGATAC
>NW_008349975.1:7055643-7063783 GCF_000622305.1 Nannospalax galili | reverse complement strand
CTTTTTTCCTTTTTGAGATGGGCATCCTCTTGCCTGTTCCAAAATGTCGATTACCCCATTCATGGCTGTGCTGGAACGTCCACACCCAAAAGTAAATCCTGTAGCTTCCTGACAGCCACACAAAATGGCGAGACAACTGCTTTATTTCTTTCCTGGCTTATAAATCCTTAGCTCCTCCACTGCATGCAGACTCCTTCTGCAGAGCATGGGAAAGAGGTGGGGCTATAGCTTGTCATCAGAGTGGCCAGAGGAACTTCCGGGTTACACCCTCTCACTGTGTCATGCTTAAATCACAACAAAACACATTATGTATCTTAGACCCTTACTAGATGCTGGTGTCTTGTTCTGGAATGTATTACTCTTTAGACTAATATCTAAAACTATCACTTTCCACCATAAAACGTATTGTTAAACTACTACAAGACAAAATGCAGTAAGACAAGCATATATATTAAAAAAAAAAAAATCTAAGTATTGACTCTTGTCTGAGGTGAATAGTAGCAAAAAACCCTGTAATAACAAGATTCTTAAAATGGAATATTCCACAGGAACTAATTCGAAAGCAAAAAAAAACAAGAAGTAGAATAAAGCATAAGTTGAAAGTGTTTGAAACTGGGGAAAAGTTTATGAGCATTTAGATATAAAATTATTTTGGTGAAAGAAAGAAGAAAGAAATCATCTGGGACTGGAGAAATGGCTCAGCAGTTAAGAGCACTCACTGCTCTTGTAGAAGACCAGATTTCCATTCCCAGCACCCACATGGTGGCTAACAACCATCCATAACTCCAGTTCCAGGGGATCTAACACACTCTTCTGACTTCTGTGGGCATTGCATGACATGGATATGCTTACGCCCATGCAGGCAAAACACTCATACACAGAAAATCAAAAGAAATCATCTGTAAAACAGGAAGAGACAGCATCCAGAGACTTGCATGTCCTGTGTTGCCTACAGCTTCTGATGGAATATAGTTGCATGAAAAAATATGGACAGTTCTTTTCCATCTGATCAACAATATGGAAAATTAATGCTCAAAAATATGAACATCTATTGTTTCAAAACTAATTTGGAGAGATAGAAAAATTTTCAATAAATATGTGAGGATAATGAAATCTTACCACCATAATAATTTAATGATAATCAGTGAGCATAAACAAGATTATATGCTTTAAATCCTATAAACGTATTATACAAAAAGTATATCTATTCATTGTGTCCTTGATACTGTTATAAAATATAACCTAGTCAATAATTATAGAATCCTTACAATAAAATCTTAAAAAGTAATGGAAACTTTATTGAGAATAGGCTCATAATTTCTTATGTGAGAATTTAAATTATATGTTTAATAATAATTTTACTTTCAAATATTTTTAATATTGGATTGAGACAAACTTATCACTGAAAGTAGTGCAATACAATATGATTTTTCATGTGCTGTTTCATCAATTTATTATTTGTCAGTTATCTTAATATAGCATGCAAATGTTCAGTATATATTCTAGAGGTAATGTTCAGTTTGAGGGATTAATGCTTGGGTATTTTTTAAATTTAGGCAACAAATTCACAGTAGTGTGCCTAATAGCTTTTATGAAGCTTTTATTCTTATCCTATGTGAAAGCAAGTTGCCATAGAGTAATAAATTAAGGTCAGGAGTTGTTAGTACATTCTGTAAATACAGGTTAAAAATGAAACGAGCTAAGTAAACCTCCTTTGCAATGTTTTTAAATGTCTGAAAGCAATTTTGATTATTGTTCAACAAAAATGCACACACGGTACACAAAATATAAAGAATGTAAGGATCGTGATTGCACCATATATAGTATTATGGAATGGCATGTCAGTCTACATTATTATGAGAAACAAATTTCATGAAAGTATTATGGGAGAGCACATCAGTCATTTATATTATTTACTCAACTTAAATGAAAGTGAATGAATTTGACTTACACTACTTATTAAATGTAGAATTTAAAACATTATGATATTTTTCACTAGAGGTGATAATTTTTTTTAATTTTTATAATTGTGAATTACATAAATTACATTTTTTCTCATTTATGGCACTTATCTATAAAAATGAAAACATATGAAGTCATGGAGAAACAAACATTGTGATTTTATTTTTATACAGAATAATTACATTAGGAAATAGCATACTGTAAGCCATAAGTATGTGCAATTATTTCTGTCAATTTGGGAAATGAAAACCAGGTTTTCAAATATGGCATCAGCACCTCAATGAAAGAATAAAATGTTCATTTGGAATGAGCAACTATTTTGATTATTTAGCTAAAAACATCTTTAGGACTTAATCATCTTTGTGTTGCCTGTTTGTTAGTGACAGGGTTCCCCTATAGCCCCAACTGTTCTGGAACTTGCAGTGTAGGCCAGACTGACCTGAATCTCACAGATATAAACCTCCCTCTGTCCCCACATGCTAGGGCTAGTGGCATGTGCCACCACACCCAGCATGTGAGCTAATAATCTAAAAATAAAATTTTAGCACTAAATTAACTCTCAATTTTATTGCTATTGTTTTGTTTTGTTTTATTTTGTTTTATTTTTTTCTAGAAGTCCAGTGGGGATAGATGGTAATGAGCTTATTGGTACTGCCCCTTTCTGTAATCCAGAAAATACTTAATTACATTAAATTATGTAATTATCTGAACTTTCTCAATGCAAAATACCTATGACATATATCTGGAGAGGTGTGCCACATTGCAACCTGGAATGTTGGCCTTGGAAGTGAGCCTCCTTAGTCCAGACAAGGTTCTTAACTCTGTTTTAATTCTCTGATTCTAAACAGGGAAATCTCAGCAATACAAACTCCTCTTGACTTGATGCTTTCAAGGTCCTTGCTCTTATCTCTGTATTGGCCATTAAATTGGTCTGGGATCTAGTGAGAAAGTCTAAAGGAGTAGATAAGACTGAAAAAGGGAGGCCCCCTACCTTAACTCAAAACCACCTGAAAGATTTTCATGGTTCATGATGGTCTTTTTCATACTATTATGACTGCAAGAATGGGTATTTTTCCATTTCTCTATATGTGTTTGAATGAGTTTATTCCTAATTTTACTGTTTATTTATGATATTTATTAGGTGATCAGATAACATTAATTTTATTAACAAGTATAAATAAATATCTTTTAATTAAGAATCTGTCCTCTTAATACAGCCACCTTCAAAGGACAACGATCAGATCCTTTCTTTAACTTAAGCCCCAGAGGGTAATGTGTTGTGCAGAACATGGAAAATCAAAGCTGCTTGTTAAAAAATGCTGTGTAACTTTTGCCATCAGCCACTTCAAAACACAAATACCACATTCTTTTGTTCTTCACCCCACTCCTTCTCTGTTTACAGTGTTTAAAATATAGGGTCCAGGGGCTGGAGAGATAGCGCAGTGGTTAAGAACACTGGTTGTTCTTGAAGACCCCGATTCGAATCCCATCAGCCACATAAGCAGCTAACAACTGTCTTTAACTCCAGTTCTAGGGGATCTGACTATCTATTCTGTCCTCCGTGGGTGTTGCACGACACAGGTGCAGTTACATACATGCAGGCAATACACGTATGCACATAAAGTAAAAAAATAAATAAAATATTTAAAATGTACATATAGCCTCCATAACATTATTTTATACAGTCTCAGGTCTGTGGATACCTGATCCACTTCAACTGCTAGTATTCTTTGGGACAATATAATTTATACTGAATTTTATCAGCGTGATTTTTACCATGAACTGAAGCTATTCTTAAGAGCAGAATTTTAGAATATTTTACATGATGGTGACATATTTATAAAGTTTTAAATATTAAATATTCTTCATCAGATTAAACATCTTCTGTCTAAGTTATTTACATAAATACTGTCAATATAACACTTGGTAACAGACCAAGTGTTTCACTGAATTTCAAGATGGATTGTTGAAAATCTTTTGTCCAAATGCTCACATATCAATTCAAGCAGCTATATTTAAATGGAAATTTGTGGTGGGAGGGAGGTTAGCTTAGTGCCAGCCAGAGTTGTTGTTCTACAGCTGTTACAAATGCTCAGCTGTTTGCACTTTCCCATTCCTTTCTACCCAGAGAAAGAGAATAAGCAGCCCTTGGTTCTGAGAGAAAGCCTTTCTATTTTGCATTTCATTATGTAGGCTATTTTTTAACCAGGAGTTAAATGCTAGCTGCTTAACTTTGCTGCACTAGAACTGACCAAGATAATTATTGGTATTCTGCAGCTGTTTAAAGAATATTTTTAAGAAGGTAGTGAATAAAGAGTTGTAGATATCTATTATTTTATCAACAATCCATACCAATATCATTGCGAGAAGAATTTAAAGCACAAGAAACAGATTCAGAGACTTTTATCTGAAGTATCAAAATATGAAGAGAAAGACTAAAAAGCAGTGTTTTAATTTTATCAGTTAACACTTTTTTTTTTTTTTTTTTTGACAGGGTCTCCCAACCTGGAAGTCACTATGTGAACCAGACTGGCCTTGATCTCAGTGAGATCTGCCTTCTTCTGTTTCTCAAGGGCTGGGATTAAAGATATGCCCCACCACACCAGGCATATTAGTTAGCATTTTTAAAAAGGTTCCTTTGTTTTTATTTTTAATTATGTGTGTGTAGGCGGTTACGTATGTGAGTACAGGTGCCAATGAGATTACAGGAGTCTGAATTTCTAGAAGACAGAATTACAGACAGTTGTCAGCTGCCCAAAGAGAATGCTGGGAATGAAACTCTGGTACTTTGAAAGATGAGGAAGAATCTTAACCACTGGACGGTATCTCCAACCCCTGGACTCTCAGCTTTTTGATAATGTGTAATAATGGGTCTGAGCACCTTAAGTTTATAATGTGGAAAAATTTATTCAGATTACAAGTCTAGAGATGCTAAGGTACAGTGGCTGCCTCTGTTCAGCTCTAATGAGGGCACCACTGACTGTGTCACACCCATGGTGGACTGCAATGTTTAGGCAGAAGTAGGGGTCAACCATATCATCTCCATAAAGGAAGTCAGAAGTAGTTACAGACTCTTTTTAAAATAGTACTTATTTATTCAAGAATTTCACACAAAGTATTTTGATCACAGTCTCCCTCCTTACCTTCACTTTACTACCCCCTAAATTTCTGTCCTTTGTTATTATTTATCTGTTTTTTTGGAAGTCTATTGAATCTATACTGTTTCCCAAGTGCTCTTGGCTGTGGGTCAATCTCTTGGTGTCTTGTCAACCTAGCAGACATCACACCAGTAAGGTAAATTAACTTTCCCTTCCCTAGCATCTCTCAATTGCCAAAAATCTTCAGCTATACCTGGGGCTTCCTGCACACTTTTCCACATTCGTCCTGGGTCCTGCTCTGGTTTGGCTTGCACAAAGTATGATGTCATAAGTACTATGGGTGCACACATGCGACTACCCTGTGGTGTTCAGACAAAGCAGTGTCCTTGTATTGATCTACCACCTATGGCTCTTGCACACTTTCTGTCCATTCTTCAATGATCCCTGAGCCTTGAGAGGAGAGGGTGCAATATAGGTTTCCAATTTAGGGCTGAGCATTCTACAGTCTCTTGTTTTCTGCATGTTTAGAAGGTGTGAGTCACTGTGTTAATTGCCATCTTCTATAAGTACCACCTAATCTAGTAAGAGTTTAGATTCACACTAATGTATGAGTATAACATGCACACACATATACACATAAAAAATAATAAAATGAACTTAAAGAACTCACTGGGGACTTCTGTAAACATCTACATCTATCTATTTCTATCTATCTATCATCTATCTCTATCTATCTATCTATCATCTATCTATATATCATTTATCTATCTAATCTATCATCTATTATCTATCTACCTATCATCTATCTATCTATCATCTATCTATCATCTATCAACTATCCCTTTCAATGAAATGTCTCCAGTCAATTTGAAAACTCATTACTAAGTCATACCACCAGCTTTCCTTCCAACTTCTCCCTCTGGATATGTCCCGCCAAGGACCAAAATTCACAATCAATGCCTGAGGGGACTATTTCAAATGGTGTTCTAAGAGTAGTAGCTATTTTTTGAGTGTAGCATTAAACTTTGGGCTGTTCTGCTGTTATGTGAAAATTACAAGATTGTATATTCTTATTTGTCCTTTATCTAAAGAAATAAACCTCTATTTATTTTTTGTAAATAAAAGCACTGAAATACTGAGATGCCATTGTAACCCTAAAAATATATTTCAGAAGCGATTTTATTTCTAAATATATAGACTATATTTATAAAATTAAAAATGTATTTCTAAAACAAAATATTACCAAAAGTAAAATGTTTTCTATGAATACAAGCAAGTTTTGAAATTTTCTAAGTTGTTAAGCTTTTAAAAACATGTAAGATTACACCAATTAATTATTTACAGTAATGAGAAATAATGAGATCAAAGATTAAAAAATACTTTGAGGCCATATTTTGAAGACTTTTAGTGCACACTAAGATGAGTGGAGTTTATCTTTCATCTATGGAGAGGCTTTGCATGCTTTTAAAATGGAAGAGTAACATGGGAAGTAAAAGACAAAATGGGAAAGTTTTACTCCTGAAAATGTGCAAGAGGATTAGAGAAAAGAGTGATTCTAGTCTATTCTGTGTTTCCTAGATACTCTCAAGCATGGGTCTATCCTTTGGTGTGTGGTCATCCTACCAGCATGACACCAGTAAGGAAAAATCACTCTGCCTCTCCCAGCATCTATGAATTGCCAATAGACCCTCATTCGGGGACAAAGCTCCTGTGAGCTTCCCCCATCCATGGTGGACCTCCTTGTGACTTGGGTTTTCACAAGTTTTACACATGCTGTTGTAATTGTTGTAGGTTCCTGCATGAAAGTATCCTGTGGTGTTCAGGCAACAAGCTTTCTTGTATTCATCTACCAGCTTTGGCTTTTAGACCAACACCCAGGAGCATTTAGGAAACACATATTAGAATTGATAAGCCTTAAGAAAAAAGACAAACAATAATAGAGATCATAAAGTCAGGAGAGGTTAGCAAAGAGGAAGGAAGGGATATGAAATTAATCAAAACAAACTATAGAAATTATCAAATCAATGAAAATATTTTTAAAATGACTATCTAATAAAAAATGATCATTGAGAAATGTTATTGTTAACTACTTAATTCTACAAGGAACTCTAGCTCTTTTTTATTTCCTGTAGGCTTTTATACAGTAAATTACATATAATTTCCCAACATAGCCTTATTCAGAGTTCCAATTTATATGTATTCTGATCTAATATAAAATTATTAAAATTACTTTACAATATCTTCTGTTTATGTAATATAAGTGAACATAATACCATTTGTATACAGCAATTTAAAGCAGTTTCATTTACTAGAAAATATACACCATCCTATCTTAAGAAACTCCTACTATTATTACTAAGTAGCACCTAAATTGACTTGCACAATTATATTTATATATGTAACCTCTAAACTATGAAATTTTTTAAATGTGAGATACTAATGTTTTAAAATTAATTATTGAAACATGAATTTAATACGTAGCTTAAATAAGATTTTTTTTCCTTTGAGTGAAGTTTGAATTCTGAGCTTTTTGTATGTTAGACAAGCATTCTTCTACTGGCCTGTAACCAAGCTCTAAGGATGTTGTGGCTCTTTCTAATACAAAACATTTCATTTGAACAAAGGAAAAAAGAGAGAGAAGCACATCCAAATGTTACATAAGCTTTGGTTTTCATTTTTGCTTTTTGAGCTACTAAAATAATAGAGTATGCTTATAAGAGGCTTGTCTATCACCAGTGTGGTAGATTTTATGGCATTTTGTAGGCAGAATGTACTTCATTAACTAAAATGAAGTTATGAGTTGTTCTCCAGTGAAATGTAGTATTTTTTATACCTTCAAATTTAAGCACTTATTTGTATCTCCTTATAATACAGTCTTTAAATTTGTTTGTCCTTCATTACCACAATGGTGAACACATTAGAAGAAAATAATATATGTGAACTTTTTCATCCAAAAGAACATCAAACATTACATTTGGTTTCCACATGATGATCGTTTATAACCATTGAAGTGCAAAGCTTCATTCATTCACATGTAAATGACCTTCACTTCTATCTTGTAGAAAAACTTAATATGGTCA
>NW_008349975.1:7047263-7055551 GCF_000622305.1 Nannospalax galili | reverse complement strand
AGTGTCTTAAGTAATCAGTTTGCTAAATGTTAGAGTTGTGAGTAAATTAACGCTTAATACATTCACAGAAACAGCTTGAGACCTCTATAAGTGAGTTTTAAATAATTTTCATGTGATTTTATCAAGCCTCATTCCAAATTTGGAATTATTTTCCTCAACTTTAGAGGAATGTTCTTTTGAAACAGGAGGTAATCTTAGATTTTTAATCAAAAGCCTCACAAAACGTTCTTCCTTATTAGCAACGGCAATGATTCTGCTGAATTGTCATCTGTAGACCCATGTGACTCAGGGTAACTTCCCACCAAAGAGTTAAATTATAGATGGTCAAGGTCTCATGAACTCTTAATCTGAGCCTACATGCTGGGAATCAGGGAGAATCTGCTGGACGGCACACAAAAAAAAAATCATTCATTAATAAAGTAAGACCACGTGGTTAGAAAATTGTTCATATTTGCTGTGCATGGTAGTTTTGGCACGCAAATTCTAGAACTGCAATGCCCATCTTATACCCATGAGCCGACAGAGATGTCCAGTGTGTTGGGAAGGGCAGCACATAGAATTGCAGATGATGGTAGAATACTGGAAGTATGTTTGCAGTTACCCAGATCAGAGGACAGTCTCTTGAATGATTTTTTTTTTTTTTTAAAAAAAAAAAAAAAAAAAAAAAAAAAAAAGCAAGACCAAGTCTGAGATATCCAGAATAGTCAGAATTTCTGCAGAAGAGGTTTCTTGACAAACTATGTGAAGCTGTAATGGGTACTAATATTCAAGGATATAAAGAGAGGACATGTCCTTCAAATATGATCCTTCATTCCCCAAAAGTCCCTTTTCTCTTCTATCTCTTGGCTGCATTCTATGAATTGAGTAATGAAAAACAAGTTTGCAGCAGGCAGCTTACTCAGAACAGAGACACTGGTGTGCAATGCTCTTATCCTTTAATTTTGCGACTCCTCTAGGAATGCTGTGTCATTAGTATTTAAATCACTTCATAAATATTTCACTTTAAATACCATTGTAATGTCTTGTGTATGCCTTAATTTGTGTCTAACATAATGGTTTTGTATAGTGAGACAATTTCATCAGGGCACTTACACGATTAAAAAGAGATTTAATAGAGCTCTTTATCTTTACTTTGAGTTGACCATGAAATAAAAAACAAAAATCCATTTCATCTCTTCAGAAATTGCATTTATATTTAAATACTTTGTGTTTTTAAGGGGAAAAATCAACAAATATATGTCTCACAATAAATAAATAATCAGAACTGCTGTGGACCGTAGCTTAAACAGGGAAAGGCAGAGGCAGGACATGAGAGAATCCTGTATAATGTGTTTAAAGCCCTAAGTTCTATTCCATATATTATGTGGAAACTGGAGGAGGGATGGCCCACACACAGTACAAGTAAGTGTGGAAGTATAGGAAGTATCATAGGTGCATTTCTTTGACCTCCTTTCAGTTGTTCTTCTGAGGATAATGTCACTGACATTCCCTTATGCACGCAATGGAAAGTTGAAGTATTTATTTTTTTCCCTCAGATAAAGGCATATTAATGGCAACTTCCCAGGCAAATTTCATTCCCTGAACACCCCTTTTATTATGTAGTCTGTTTGTACTTGATCGAATATACTCAAAGGAGAAGTTATATCTTGTAATTTTGTACTTTTTGTAATATCAGGACAGTTAAATAATTAACGATGATTAATGAAAAAAATTTACCTTAAGGTCTGTTTCATGGGAAGGCTAAAATCTACAGTTATTTTCCCCACTCAATAGCCACGTGCATAACCATAAAGAAAATGTTTCATATAGTTTGGAATGAAAAAATGAGAGAAAGAAAATTATTAGAACTCATGATATAATTTACAGAAAAGAATTAAAATAAACTTAAAGTTGGAAAAACATTTCAATAAAATTGCAACTATTATACAGCTTGACAGGACAGAAAAAGCATTGTGTCTTTTTAAACATTTTTCTCTATTAATTTTATTTTATGTGTATGAGTGTATTGTCTCCATGTAGGTAAGAACACCCATATCATGCAATGTCCACGGAGGACAGTAAAGGCCATTGGATCCCCTGGAACTGGAGTTACAGACAGTTGTTAGCTGCCATATGGGTGCTGGAATTCAAACCCGAGTCTTTTGCAAGAAAGACCAGTGTTCTTAACCATTGAGCCATCTCTCCATCCCACATTGTTTAAGTTTAGCATCAGAGGTAAGATAGAGGGGAGGACTAAAAATGAAAGCAAATTGAAAAGATATGTAGAAAATGAGACTATTAGAAGAATGTTTAGAAAGAATGCCGGAAGGATAGACTAGAGAGCAAGAAGAGGCATTATCTTGAATAAATAAGCTAAGGGTATACTAGAATTAGTTAAACATATAATCCTATTCAATAGGAACTTGTGAAATCATGAGAAATATTTTAAATGCATTTCTGAAGATATGTTACAAATATAGAAAAAAAGAAGGCTTTAAAAGCAAAGAAAATACCTCCAATAAAAGTTGATCCACAAGTGTTCAGAATTAATAAATCTTCATTAGATTTTCAAAATGCAATGACATGTTACAAATAACAGATGAGAGTTACTATTTTGCAGGTATAATCAACAAGGTCAATACCACATGCTGATGTGCAGGTGCCCACAAATCACAACCTATTAAACAATCATGAGCGTACTCTTGCCTCCAGGCCCTCCAGCCTCACAGCTTTGCATTGTGAGTTGAGTAGGCTTACCGCAGTACTTGTTCCACACTAGAACTAAACTATTAAAATGAATTTTTCTTAACAGTACATCCATTTAACATGTGAAAGAATATCACTTGAATTTTTCCACTCAACAAGTGTCTGCATTACCTAGATGCTACTATTTATCACACACTTTCTCAGTTGATCCAAGATAAACTGAAACAAAGAGACTGTTCTATTTGTGCTATTCTTCTCTGTTTCTATAATAAAACACTTTTTTTGGTTTGTTTGACTTACACTTTCACATCACAGTCCATCATTGTGGGAAGTGAGGACAGGAACTCAAGCAGGAACCTCGTAGCATGGGAACTTTCCAAAGGAAAAATAAAACTACATAAATATACTGAGATAATGGGATATGATACATAATTCTGAATATGCTTAGATTACCTTAATATATTTCTCACTATATGCTAAATTCGGATCCTTATATTTACAGACTATTATGCCAATCACCAATCATCAAAGAAACTTCTTTGCAACAGAATCACTTCTTAAATATGCTAAATATCAATCATTATATATACAGAAAAGTATTCTATTCACCACTCATCAAAGAAGCTCCTCTTTGCAACATATGGGGAGTTAAACAAATGGTCACACACAGAGAATAAGTGTCCGTGAAATGCCCAACCATAAGTGACATATCTACAATGGAACCTCTACACCTAAGGCACATAATGGAACAAAGGGTAGAGAGAATACTAATGCCTCTCTCAATCTCACCAACAAAACCTCCTCATGCGACAGAGTGTGATGCACACAGGAGGCCAAAAATGGACAAAATGGAGAGAACAAAACACTGCTTAGCACCTGTCCCTGGACAGGACTCCCATATTAAGCCCTACCCAACCATGGCTCGTGGATCTATGCAGAAGAGGCAGTGGAAACATTGTAAGAGACACGGCTGGCTCATGGTCATACGAAAACAGAGTTTTCTGGGTCTCTTGGACTTGCTCATATGATTTTACAACAATAATGTCAGCTTGAACAAGAACCATGCTAACTCCATCAGAAAAAATCCCAGCATAGACTTGGTGAAAGGGGCAGGAGGCCCCAAACTTAGTTGAAGAACTATTGGCAGCTGATTATTACTGGGTGAGGGAAAGTTGTTCTTGTTTAAGTGGGTAACTCTAGATAGACTAATTAGACCCCAGTGGAGGATCTTGTACAAAGGACTTCTGGGGACAGTAACGTAACTTGATAGGACTTAACATAAATGACAGAATGCATAAAAATCTGAGGGGTGAAGCTATAGGAGGCTGCCAATGGAGAGCAGGTATAAGGATGAGCAAGATGTTTTATAGTAGTTAACATATATGACAGAATACTTGAAATCTGCTGGGAGGAGCAATAGGGGCAAAGAGGGGATCTAAGTTTGATTAAGAAGTATTATATGAAATGAAAATGTCATTAAAAAATTAAACATGAAAAAAGGATTTTTTATTAAATAAAGAAAACTTCAATAGATCATTGAATTAAGCATATGAATACATAAATGTGCATTTTTCCACATCCAGGTACCATCCATCCTCTTACTATGACTCAGAAAGACTTAAATTTAAATTTTGAAGTGTAAAACTATTATTTGTATATTAACTCAGAAATTAGGAGAAATTTGTTAAAATAATGAATAGGGCCAATGGTGATTACTATGAAAATAAGAAGATCATCATGTGCAGTGGCACATGCCTTTAATCCCAGCTCTCAGAAAACAGAGATAGGCAGATCCCTGTGAGACCCAGACTATTGTTGTCTACATAGTGAGTTCCAGGCCAGCTGTGGCTAAAGGAGACTCTATATCAGACTCTATATCTTACAACAGAGAGTCCTGTTCAGCAATATTCATTGCTGCTGTATTCACAGTAGCCAGGAAATAGAAAGAATTTAGGTATTCAACAAGAGATGAATGGATAATAAAGTATGGTACATTTCCACAAGGGAATATTACTCAGCTATTAAGAAAAATGAAATTCATAGGTAAATGGGTGGATCTGGACACACCATCCTGAGTAAAGCAACTAAGACTCAGAAACTAAAATGTCAGTTGTTCTCTCTTATTGAGGGGGTGTATGTTTGTTTGTTTAAATTGGCTAATGCATAGAAGTTAGAAAAATAGTAAGGGGTCATTGTGTGAATCCTTTATAAGAGGGGAAATAGAATTTAGTGAAATAAATAAAGGGGGCACAGGGAATAACAGAAAAGAAAGGTTTAAATTTGAGCAGTATGGTAGGTAGAAGAGGCAGTGTGGGGAGGGATAACTAAGAGGAAAGGACTTCTGAAAAACTCATATAGAAGCCTACTACTGTAGAAGCTTTTAAAAATATACAAAAATTGTAAGAGCCGGAGGTGGGAAATAAATGCCTGACACAACAGGAGTGCTTGTGACAGCATGCATAACACCTGTGCATGTGCAACCCGGACAAAATCCCAGCATGCAAGGCAGAGGTTGGCAGAAAACCTTACCACTAGCTGCAGATCTATTGTCAATTGATAGCTGCTAGGAAAGGGAGACTAAGTTTTCTCTAAGGGTAGGATATCTGGTAGTTTGAAAAATCTCCAAGGGTTTCACACATGCTAAGAATATTTAGGGAACACAAACTAAACCAGATTTGCCTTGAAATTAATAGAGGACATGAAGTCCGTGGGTGGTGGGTGATAGTAGGGCAGGCTGGAGAAGGTGTTCTGACTATGATCAATATACATAGTTTTAAATTCTCAAAGAATCAATAGAAACATTAAAAAATAATATAAAATAAATGATCTGTCTTAATCGGCTCTACCCAATTTTAAAACTGAGTCATTTCAATAGGATAAAATTTTAGGTCTTGAATATTTTTTTAGGTCATATATCACGCATTTTACTTTACCATCGGTGCTTCTCTAAGACACAGAATATTTAGTGCTGTTAGGGAATGTCAGAACAAAGATACAGAGAGAAGGAATAGCCGAATCCTGGAGGCTTGAAAGCACTAAAAATAAGTCGTTATTTCTATTTACATTGTTTATATGAACTCCACAATCTTAAACCTTATGTTTAAGACCTCATTCTTTCCCTGATGGAAGAAATACAAAGTAAACTAAAAGTGGATTTAACAGCTTTTCACAAAATATCAAATGGTAAAACTACAATTATTTCTCCTCAATATGATACATAAGGCATGGAAAGATCCATTTATCAATATAAAGAAAAAAATAGCAATTGACACTATACTAATTAGGGCTAACTAGGTTCTTTTGATGTGTATATATTCCAGCTAATAAACAAGCAGTTATTCACTCATGAATGAAATGCCCCTTTGTTTTTAATGACAGATGCTGAAAATTGTTGATCACTGCATTTAGAACTACTACTTTTGGGGACAAATTTCATTGTATCCAGAAGTTGAAAGACAGGAACTGTTCAGTAGGTACAATGTGTCTATAGCTGCCTTTTGTTTTCCTCAGAAAATGACTTACCCAAAGTTTAAAAGGAAAGAAAAAGTCTCTAAATAATTTGATCTTTATTAAATTAATATTATGTCTTACACACATAGAAACAGAAATGTCATTTTATAATGGGCAGAGTCGTAAATACATACATTAGTATGTTTTCTATGATGCATCTGTGTTCATGGTCCATTTAATTATTTTTTCCAAGCCACTTATGGAAGTTAAAAAAAAAAGGAAAGGAAGAAATTTTATTTTATTCTGAAGATTCTTGTCCTGTACTATCAAATAGTGTTGGTTTTACCCCTCATTTCATGTATACAGTGACATGGGCTTGTTAGCTTGCCTTCTATTTCAAAAGTAGAAATCGTTTCTGTTTTAGCTCAATGCCAGTTTTGTGCTGACTGCCTGCTGCTTCCCAACTATGTATCTAGATTTTTGTAGTTTAATTGCCCCTTTCACAGTGGTATTGTACATAAACACAGCAGCTGCTACTGTACGTTGGAAGTGGCTCAGAAAAATCTATGGACACTGTTCAGCTTTGACTAAAAAGCCAACAATTTTAGACCCAGCTGCATTACTCTAACAGCTTGGCAATGTAACACCTTCACAAAAAGAACTGAACTCATTGGTAATCTTCTTACAATATGTTTGAGAAGGTACGAGAGAAAAATGCATGGAGCCATGTGGTACACTGTTAAAAGTCTCCGAAAATGAGGATTTTCTTTCCCTTCCTTTCTACCGACCAGGAGCCTTAGATTTTGTTCTTTACTATTCTGTGTTGCTGCAGACAGTCACTAGAGATGAGAAAGTTAATATGAAACTTGGATGTTTTCCTGGTAACAGGTACAGATTATGTTCTTTTTTGTTAAACCAATTAAAATGTGAAATCAACGGGGAAATGCAAAGAAACCTTCACAGAAGACCTTTGCTGAGGCAGATTGCAGTTTAATGAACTCTGATATGTGAAGGGGGGGATGGTGTCACATTTAAAATGGACTGTTGACAAAGAAAGGCAAAGAAATCCCACTCTTAGCTCATACTTAAAAGGTCCCTTATTAATTTTTTCAAGTGTAAATATTAGAAAATCATCTTTATTTTTATTTAAAAGCAGAATTATTGGATTTGTAATGAAGGAATCAAAGAAACTTCATTTATTTCATCAACTTGACATTTATCCCTTCTGTACACAAGGATTTCTGTTTTCAACATTTACAGTGCCAAGTGGCATTCTCTGTATTCTCATGAAATTTAGAAGCTAGGCACTACAGGTCCACTGTGAAGTATTATTTCTATTTTCAAGTGTAACTTTCTGACAAATTTTAGGAAGTCTAATGACGTATAGCTAGAATTTATGTTGTCAGATTTTATTTTTCCTTTTCAAACAAAAAAGAGTTTATTCTTTAACAATTTCATAAAAGTGTAAAGTGCATTCTGAATTCTATAATCACTTTAATCTAAAAGTGATTAATCCATTTAAAATTTTTTCTTGATGTTTTTATTTTTATTTTCCTTGTATGAGTGTTATGTCTGCTTATCTGTAAGGGCACCTATGTCGTGCAGTGCCTGAGGAGCACAGAAAAGGATTTGGTTCGCCTGGAAATGGAGTTACAGATGGTTGTTACCCTGCATGTGGTTTCTAGTATTTGAACTTAGGTCCTCTGCAAGAACAGTCAGCACTCTTAACCAGTGAACCATCTCTCCAGCCCCATCTTTCAGTTTTTTGTTTTTTGTTTTTTGTTTATTAGAAGAAGCATTTAGTATAGATCTCAAGGTATGTCTGTTAAACATCCAAGAAGTTTAGTTCCACCAACCTGGCATTTTTAATTACTGTGTGTCATGCAGATAAGTCTTGGGTAATGACCAGTTGGTCTTGAATAAACCATATTTAGAGATATTTTTCTTGGTCTGTTATGTATAATTAGTCCATAGATTGTAGGAATAATATGGTTCCCTCTGGTTTTCGTGACTAGCTAGGCATTGTTTCTCTCTTGTATCATCTCACCCCTCTATCATGGCTTTCCCACTTAAGGTGCCCTCACTTTCCCCCCTTTCTTCCTTACTAATACCCTTGCTCCTATGATCCTACCTCTGTTGAGCTTCTTCTTTCT
>NW_008349975.1:7045359-7045576 GCF_000622305.1 Nannospalax galili | reverse complement strand
ATATTTTATTTTTTTGCAGCTATTGTGAAGGGGAGTGTTTCCATGTGCTCGTTCTCTGATTGCTTGTTATTAGTATATAGAAAGGCTATAGACTTTCGTGGGTTAATTTTGTAACCTGCCACTTTACTGAATGTGTTAATTTCTAGGAGTTTGCGGTGGAATTTTTGGCATACTTTAGATATAATATCATATCATCTGCAAAAAGGGATAATTTGAG
>NW_008349975.1:7015853-7042566 GCF_000622305.1 Nannospalax galili | reverse complement strand
CTTGTGTGATACTCGGGCCTTCAAGTTTAGTTCTGCTTCTTTTTTTGAACACTATGTGTCTTTGTGGTTTACTTTTTGGGTGTGAAGAGCTGGTTTGTCTAAGTTCTGGTTCTCTCTTTTCATTTTATATTGTCATGGCTGGATTGATTTTGTTTTCAGGAGTTCCGCAGTGGCCCAATTTCAATGTGGGTCAGAAGTTTTCAGACTTTCTCCTTGGGTCTGGAATCTTCTATGAATGATTTTAGCCTCAGGAACTTGGGTGTTGGAATGACCTGAGATCCTGGCCATGGCCATGCCACGCAGGGTTGCAAAGGCAGATGGGGTGGAAAGAATCCCTGAGATTTCCCAGGGAGTGGATTGAGTAGCTGGGTTGTAGTGTATGCAGAAGATCAGGGAGAGTCAAGGTAAGCCTCGGAGCCCCAGAAAGAGGCTGTCAGCCCCAGAAAGAGGCTGGCGGTTGTTGTAGGACCAGGGAAGCAGAGAGAGGTGAGGGCAGGGCCGGGTCCAGAAGCAGTACTCCTGGGGCCTAAGGAAGGCACCAAGCCGGTTCAGGTGAAAAGGGTCAGGAAGCAGCACTGGCTCCCCAGGTGTCTGGGGCCCCAAGACTAGGAATGGCACAGGGTCCAAGCTTGGAGTAGAGAACAGCGGGGGAGATGGAAGGGTGAGCACGGCTGGGGTTTCAAGGTGTGGAGGGCTGCACTGGGACTTACCCCAAGAGAGGCCTGAGGGCAGGAGAGCGGGCCAGGAGTCATCTTTCCGTTTTTACACACTATGCTCCCTATGTTCCTACCTGGCTTTTTTTTTTTTTTCTTCTTCTTGAGGCAATGTGAGTTTAGCCAGGATTATCTCTGTGACCATGTACTTGTAAATACCTATGGATCTTGGTCAGCTTGTCAGAGGGTACAAAATTGAAGATAATGACCACCCTGCTTAGAATTACTCAGTAGCCAATGGTTCAACTTGGAAGGGTGGAGTCCTTTCGGCACCTCTCTGTTCTATCAGTGACTGTTGATTGGCCCAGTCTTGTGTAGGCCCCTTGGAGATAGACACAGCTGCTGTGAGCTCATGACTACATCAGTCAGCTATATTCTGCCCAGAAAACAGCATTTCTAGCTCTTCACCTGAAATTGTTTTCTGCTATTCAAGTATAGCAAGATAATACAAAGTTTGGTAATTGTATTTAGGTTGTAGATGAGAGACAATATTAAGTCATAGAGGTTAAGGGATCCCTCAAAGTTCAGTAGTGACTGTCATCTACTTCTGGATATTATTAGAATTACGCATTTTCTCTGTTAGAAATGTTCATGTCTCTGTAGTTTTCTTCCTCCTTTTCTTGTTGAGCCCTGACTAGATAATTTTTCATACAACTAATTTAGTAGAGTGACTTCTTTCAGGGGATGATTCTACACAGATATTTTCATGCTTACTACACTTAAAAAGTCTATAGATTTGGGACTGTGGCAATTCTAGATAGATATCCACCCAACATAAGAGCAGGTGTGACTGGAGAGCTACAAATTCTTTATACCCAACAGTCTTAACTCACTGCTTTCTATTCTCAGTCTCCAATTCTATCACCAAGTGATCATTCAAACTTCAATTTTGAGTTAGAATTCTTTGTCTTCTCTGTTAAGTCAATAAAAAATGAAAAATCCTGCCCCCCACCCAGAAACAAGTATCTCATTGAGTATTTGTGCTGGATAGCTTTAGTGTCAACTTGACACTCCTGAGTTGAGAGAGGAAATTCCTCAGGGGAATTTCCTCCATTGGACTGGCTTGTGGCCATGTCTGTGAGGCATCTTTCTGATTGTTGAGTGATGTGGGAAGGCCCAGCCCACTGTGGGTGGTGCCACCCCTGAGGAGGTGGCCTGTGTTGCATAAGAAAGCAGGCTGAGCATGCAAGACAGTAAGCAGCATTCCTTCAGGGTCTGTGCTCCAGCTTCTGCATCCAGGGTTTTGCCCTGAGTTCCTACCTTGGGTTCCCTGATGAACTGTGACCTGGGAGATGTAAGCTGAATAAATCCTTTCCTTCCCAAGTTGGTACTGATCAGAATATTCTGTCACAGCAATGGATAAACAAACTAGGACTGTATTCTTTCAAAGAAATATTATATTGTTACTACAAGTGAGGAATTTAATTAATTTGCATGACATTTATCACCATGGCTTTTAGTGACAGCACCTCTTGATTAAAGGTATCCTCCATTTAAAAAGAATTCTCATCAATTCATTATGTATTCTTCTCATTATTCTAATCTTCATTTTAAATTTAAAAAATTCAGTCAATCAATTTGGCTGGGCGTGGTGGTGCACGCCTTTAATCCCAGCACTTGGGAGGCAGAGGCAGGCAGATCTCTGTGAGTTCAAGGCCAGCCTGGTTTACATAGTGAGTTCCAGGACAGCTGGGGCTACAGGGAGACCCTGTCTCAAAAAGAAAAAAAAAAAAAAAACAAAAAAAAAACAATCAATTTCACATACAGTTTATTTTGTTTACAAATACCATCTTACATTGGATTTGTAGTTATAGTACTTGCTACTTAATATTTTGAATATTTCAAAATCAGTCATTAGTCCATGAAGTAGTAAATGCTTTTGTCTTCTATTTTCTCTTTCTTCTTTGTTTACAAATATCATCTTGTTTTCTATTACAGTTATAATAGCTATTGCTCAGTATTTTGAATGTTCACAGCCAACAATTTTCCTACTAAATAGAAATGCTTTTATGCTTTGCTCTTCCTATGTTCTATTTATCTTTTATTCTATTCTTTTTCATTATAAATTCCAAGTCTTTGAAACACATCAAATACCTCATCCACTAGTATTTTCAATGATAGCATAAAACTCCTCCCAGGCACATTAACTTGTCAATTTGTTTTTTAATTATGCAGATCCTGCTAGACTACCACAGTATGGAAGTTTCACTGCTGTAGCTTCCCTATCATGACTAGAATGCATTAAATAGTAACAGGAGTTTTATCCCACTGGCTCTTACATACTTTCCATTCCCTCTTCCAGGATGTTCTCTGAGACTTAGGTGTTGACATTGCACTGTTAATGTGTCACCTCAGGCTTGACATCTCACAGTCACTTATTCTTAGTGTTTGACCAGTTGTAGAACTTTATAATTGTCTCTATTTGCTGCCAAAAGAAGCTTCTTTGATGAGTGGTAAGATACACATTTTTCTGTAAATATGTTTACTTGGCTGTGTTCACAGTACTACACCTGAATTCTCTCCTTTTTAGCAGGTTTTAAGTACAATTAAACAGATATTGATTATCCCCAAGATAAATGTGACACTACTGCATTAACAGAGATATTTTCTGGGTCCGTCATTTTGATTCATAGGCTTTACAGCTTGGTAGGTACATTGATTGATTTTCTCAATTGGTGATTGGTGTAACATCTTCAGACAGTACGATTCTTAGTCATTGGGGAGGAGGTTTCCAGGTCAGTTCCAGCACAATAGTTTGAGTCCTATATCAGAAGTATGTTCTGTCTTCAGCTACAGGGTCTTACCTTCAAACTCTGTATGAGTTTATTGCTTGCATATAAGTGAACCTGTACTGTGTAGTGCTCATAGAGCTCAGAAGAGAGAAATCAAATTCTTCTGAAATTACAGATGGTTGTTAGCCATCGTGTGACATGCAACCATGCAGGTGATTGAATCCTGTTCTTCTACAAAAGCAGCCAACCAATCAGTTCCCATACAAAGTACTGTAGCCATCTTTATACACCTTCTTCCATCAGCACCCCACCATAACTCCCACTAGATTTCATGCATTTTCTCATATATTTTAAGGCCTGTTAAATAAAGTTTGTGTACCCAGATATCCCTCAGTGTAATTTCTTCCACTTTAGTTTAGTCAGCCTATCTAGAGTCACCCCTTTAAATAAGATTAGTTGCTCCTTCGCCCAGAAGTAATCAGGTGCCCATAGTTTTTCAACTAAGGTTGGGGCTTCCTGCCCCTATCCCCAGGTATATGCTGAGGTTTTCTTCTAATTGAGTTTGTATGGATCTTGTGCATGCTTAAACCAGTGCTGTAAGTTCATATGACCAAGTTCCAAGAGACCTCTCTTTTCTTATAATCATGGACCAACCCTGGCTCTTCCAATATTTCTGTTCCTTCTTCAACAATGGTCTCTGGGTCATTGGTCAGTGAGGTTTAATATAGAAGTGTTGTCCAGGGACACACACTCTGCACAGTCTGTGGTTCTCTGAAGTTTGGCCAGTTTTGGCCTCCTGTGTGCTTCACACCCTGTTGCATAAGGAAGATTTGCTGGTGACAAGAGATGCATTAATATTCTCCTCTCACCATGTTCCTCTAATGCCATGAGCCTTACTTGTAGAGGTTGTATGTAGATGTGTCACTTAGGCCTGGAAAAATCTTAGACACTTATTCTCTGTGTGTGACCAGTTGTGGAACTCTGAAATAGTCCCCATCCATTGCAAAGAGCGGCTTCTTTGATGAGTGGTAAATATAAAACATATGTATATATATATATAATGATTGATATTTAGCACATTTAAGAAATTATATTTGTCTAGGGATATGACAGAGTTAGGGTTTTCTCTAGGATCTATAGCCTCCCAAGGCATGTGGATTTGTCAATGCTTACAGTGCCACGGATGAGTTCCTCTTATGTATGCAGGAATTTTTTCATGTTTTAGATTGCAGGGACGTATGCATGTTTTCAACATTGTTGTGAGTTCATATGAGTAACTGGTCTGAAATACTGCTTATGATCATCCACCACCTCTGGCTCTTACAATTTTTCTAACCTCTCTTATGCAATGATCCCTGAGCCTGTCCCGCAGCTGTTTGATATAAGTGTTCTATTCAGGGATAAACACTCTGTAGTCTCTTGTTCCCTACATATCAGCCATTTGTGGATTTCAGTGTTAATCACCATCTGTTATGAGAGCTGAGAAACTCATTAACCTACAGTATAGTATTAAGTCATTAAGATTATGCTAATATGATAATTATTTAGAAGAAAACTACTATTAGTTTCTGGCCTATGTCCTGTGACCTGTCTACCCTCAGGTTTCTAAGCCAGATATCAATATCAAGTTTGGGCCCCATTCTAGGAAGCAGAATTTAAATCCAATTAAAGGATGGATGGATGGTTACTCCTTTAATGGATAATGAGCACATCTTGCTAAGCCAGGTTTTTTGTTGTTGTTGTTGTGTTGTTGCATTTTTTTTTTTTTTACTTTGCATAGCATCTTCCAACTCTATGAATTCTATTCAGCAGAGATGAGATTGTCATGTCAGCATAAGCTTGATTTCTCCTTGTTTGCTCTACAGCTCATGTGTGGAGTGACTTCAGCAATAGGGTCTTAACATCCAGTGTTGTTGGATAGCCAAGAGCAGGGACAATGACCAGTAATGTTTGAGGGCCTATGGGATCCCTTGTCAATAACTTCTAAAGAGGGAGTCTTTTCTTGACATTGTTTTCCATTAACCTATTATTTCTACAAAAGACAATATCCCCCTATTATAACTCCTTTTAATCCCCCTGTTATAAGATTACTCCGATGGTTTTATATCATTCTTTTTTTTTTTTTTTTGTCTTTTTGTTGGTTATTTTTGGCAGGGTCTCCCTAGTTACAGCCCACCTCCTCGAAGTCACAATGTGAACCAGGGTAGCCTTGATCTCTCAGAGATCCACCTGTCTTTGCCCTCTGAGGTCTGGAATTAAAGGCACATGCATGATCTCTTTTTATGATGTATGTTTATATATTTTAAGCAGGTTCTATAATGACATGTTTCTATATGGTTTTTTCAAAAATCCATTAGTGTTGGTTATCTCTCCCTATGTTCCCTCCTCTGACCTTCCTTCCCATTCATAGCTGAGTTTAACCAGTCATAATATGAAGTTCCCATTACCCCTTTCATAGCCCTGCACTCTGCCACCCCTCCCAGGAAGCACTCCGCACAAGACCATTTATTCATTTCTTGATGAATTTTTGCTTAACTGAGTAGTCTACTTTGACATCTATCATAATTTAGAACTTGGAATACATGCTCAAGTTCTTCTGACTTTTATAGTTAGCATTGAAAACACAGCTATTGTACCTGTATGTATAACTTGTCTTCTTTTTCTTTTGGTGGCGTTTTTCAGTATCCTTTCCTTTCTAAAAATATTTGTGATTTACTATGTTAAACTGTAGGGAGTTTCTTTTCTGTTCCTGTCTTTTTGGTGTCCTATGTGCTTCTTGTCTCTCTATGGATAGGTTTTTCCTAAATTTAGAAAAATTTTTGTCTTCTCTAATCCTGCTAACCGCATGGTCAATGACATTGGCATGAGCTTCTTCTCATTCCTCTATGCCTGCAATTCATAGATTACAGTTTTCTTGGCTCCTACATTTTCTGAAAAGTTCATTCTTTTTTTTAATTGTCATATTATATTCTTGAGTGGTCTAATGATTCAACTTTGTTTTCCAGTCTTGATAGTCTATATTCCGTATGAGTCATTCTGCTGGTGATGCTCTCTCCTGTTGCTTCAAATTGTTTTGTTGAGTTTTTCACTTTCTCTTCAGGTCCGCTTGAGATTCTTCAATATTTCAATCTCACAAATTTCATTTCTAAATCCTGAATTGGCTTTGTCACTTCATACAGCTATATATTTGTATTTTCTTGAGCTTCAATGAGGAGTTTAATCCAATCTTCCTCGAGTTCCTCAAGTGCGGTGTCAAGCGTGGAACCCATGTCAGGTCAATCAAACAAAGGCTCAAAGGGGAGGTGAGAAAAAGGTGGCCAGCCAGCACTAGATAGAGAAGTATTTGAGACTGATTCCTGCTGGTAAGGGAGAGGATGACTTACATACAACTACTGGAGAGGCTGACAAGACTCCAGTGGACACATTTATACTGAAGGGCATTTGGAACAAATACCTGAATGAATACAACTCAGCATGTATAACAGAGTGCAAGGGGTTTGTTGGGGGACTAGGAGAAGGCATGGATGAGGGAGGGGGTCTGGATTTTAGTGGGAAATGTATGAAATTTTACAAGCACATTAAATTTTTTTTAATTGTGAGGTGTGCTAAGCAAAATAATAATTGAATTGCAATATATGAATGACAGGTTACAATATATTTATTGGTAATTCATTTCCAAAGTTCCCTACCCACTACCAGGACTTCCTTCTGACTAATGTATCCATTTGAATCATCTTAATCAATAAAATAAAGTGCAAATGAAATGTCTACCTTCAATGTGGAATCCATAAGTTACATTGGATGCCCACTTTCAGTTCCCTTGTCTTATTTCTTTATTTTTTTCATTTATTGTGGAGGGTCTAACACACTAAAAGTTGGAAAATTGATCTGGTCTGGGTGCAGGGGCCAGGGTGCAGTGGGTGGATCTGGACTAAAAGTGTAGTAGAGATCTGGGATGGAAAGAATAGATGCATGCCTGGCAAAAGTTAAGATGGGGGACCTGTACATAATCATCTTATTAAAATGGCATGACATTTAGAAGGATTTGGTACTAGGATCCATAAATGATGGAGAACACATGTCTTTTATTTTTCTGAGTCTGTGTTATTTCACTTAGTATAACAGTTTCCAGACCCATCCATTTACCTGCAAATTTCATTATTTCATCTTTCTTTACTGCTGAATAGGACTGCATTGTGTAAATATGCCACATTTTTGTTAACCACTCGTCATTTGAGGGGCACTTAGGTATTTTGAAAGGAGCAGCAACAAACATGTTGTACAAGTGTCTCTATTATAGGATGGGTCCTTTGGGTATATGCCAAGGAGTGGTATAACCGGGTCATATGGTAGGTTCACTTTCGGTTTTTAAGAGTGCTCCACACTGTTTTCCATAGGGGTTGCATGAGTTTGCAATCCCACCATCAGTGAATGAGCATCCCCCTTTCTCCACATATTCACCAGCATTTGGTATCATTTGTTCTCTTGATCCTAGCCAGTCTTGTTGAGGTAAGGTGATACCTTAGGATGGCTTAAATTTTCATTTCCCTAATTACTAAATATGTGGAAAACTTTTTGAGCTGTTTCTTAGCCATCTTAATTTCCACCTTTGAGAACTCTCTGTTTAGATCTTTAGCCCATCTTTTAATTAGGTCATTTGGTTTCTCGCTTCTTCATTTTTTTGAGTTCTTCATATATTCTGGATGTTAAACCTCAGTCTCTTCTTCAAGAAATAACTACCATCATCATGACTTCAGCACTGCCTGATTGCTAAATGTCATCAAAATTGGGCTTATTTTCAGTTGTGTTCCTTCATTAAAGAAGAGGCAACCAGGGTCTTTGGACCCTCACCAGAGTATCCAGCCACTCTTCCCAGCCAAATGTATGTAATTTGACTGTAATCACACATGGTCCTTAGATTTCAGGAGGGCTAAAGTAGACAATTTAGGGAAGGCTAGGAAAATAATGCTTGACTCATGCTGGAGAAAAGCTTTCCAGAGTGCATACCCTCAGGTCATTCATGCACCTCAACAACCCCTGTTATCTTAGTAAGTAAGCTCAGTAAATGCATTGGTTTCCCCTGTAAAACTTTAATCAGACATTGGTTAGACACTAGAATCTTAAAAGGGAATAAGCATTTTTTAGTATCCTTAGGAAAATAATTCTCACAACAGATGGAAAATTTATTTATTAATGTTATTATGTCTTATAATTATTAAAAATAGAGAATGAAAATGTAAAAGGTATTAAAAGGATACGGGAATAGAAATATTTTCCAAAATAGAAAAAAAAAATGAGGAAGCCTAAGCAAGTGGTGAAGATCTGTTTAGCTTTGTTATGATATATAAATAATGAGACAAAAATAATATACACATAATCGTAAAATTTGTAAGGTTATAGTTTAGTCAACTAGTTTAAGGAAAAAAAAATATAGATCTAGTCAAGGTTTATCTGAGAATATTTGGTTTTTTCACCCTAGCTTTATCTACATAGCCCATGGTAATTAAAAGTACCAGACTGGTGGAACTAACCTTATTGGAGGTTTAACAGCCATAGTTTGAGGCCTATAGTAATCTGGGCAGAGAGAGTTAAAGAACAAATTTTGCCCCTTGCCCTCCAAGATCGACTAAGTTCCAGGAGACCATGGAAAATCTCTCAAAATGTCCTGTGACTGTGGTGAGTCACCTGTCCTCCTGTTCAGGGAGGCCATGGAGACCTCAAGAGATGGTCTTGAAGCAGTGTCCAGTCTACAACGAGGAGGGTCAACACGGAGGAAACATTTCTTCCATGCTTCCAAATGAAGCCAGCCATGGTAGAGTAGGACATTTGACTTACTTTCAGATAGATGGACTTGGTAAAAGAAAGGAGCCAGGGGCTCCTGCCAAGTCCATGTGATCCCAGAGGAACAGATCCTCAAATGACCTTAAGTGTAAAAATAAATTGATTTATTTGGCCCAGCTATAATCTTAAACACACAAAAGGAACATAGAATCAAGGAGTAAATTGATTAGTGTATTTCTTTAAGAGTTCAAAGGATTATACTTCTCAGACATTAGGCTAAATCCACAGAAAAATTTATTTAGACAATTATTTCTCATTGATGATTTTGTTCTGATTCAGAAAGTGTCGCTCAGATGTAAGACTTCAATCTTGGTCTGCAATACTGTAGTGCCCACCTGTAGCTAATGGAGACACCCACTATTGTTCTAAAATGATGGCCAAATTTGTTTTTTCCCCCTGTCTAGAAGCCTTTGGCAAGGAACTGACACTGATTCTAACCACTCCAACAGCTATCAAAACACCTGAAAGCAAATCCTGAATTCATCACTCTAAAGTCCAGCCTTGGCAGACAAAAGAAAAATGAGGAGGAGCCCAATAGAGTGATGCTTTTGAAAGAACTCTTGCCTTTACTTCTCCTTCACATCTCATATTCAACAGTCAAGGACTTTCTTTTCCTGCTACAGATAAGAGTTATGCAATTTGGGAGTCTTTTATATAGACTCACTGAAGGGTTACCCCAATTGTCTCACCCTGTGTTCTTGTTCATCGTAGAAGAAGCCAGAGCGATCTGTGTCCTGTTCCCTATCTGCAAACTGGGTAATCTCTTCTAAGAATGGTTTGATAAGACTAAGAGGTAGGAACTGGCTAGACAATTAGTGTAAAAAAAGAAAAATAGCCAGTTTCTTGGCTAAAAGTCAAAATGACCTTAGGCCTCTTAGCAACATATACTCTGTTCCAGAAAAGGTAAAAAAATTCAAATGTACTTAGGAGCTCTTATCAAATCCTTAAAAGATTTTAGGGTTACCTCTTCAGAGGGGGAAATGTTAGAGTAGCAAAAAGCCCCGTAAAAAATAAAGAAAAAAAGAAGAAAGAGTACATGAAGTTATCAGGAAAAAATGATGGGGAGATATGGGAGGATTTGGAGGCGAAGGAGTGCCAATGGATTTGATCAAAACACCTTATAAGCTTTTAGGCCTGTATGAAATTCTCAATAAATTATTTAAGAAAAAATAAATAAATGAAAATATGAAAAAATAAAGGGGACCTATTGTAGGAAGGTTTTTTTTTCCCCACTTATAAAGAAACAGATCCTAGATCTGATATCTTCCTTCAGCTCAGCCCCCAGAACAAAAACAAAAAAAGATAAACAAAACTTATCTGAGCACAGTCACAGCAAGCTACTTTATTGTCACATGAAATGAGTAGGAAATAAACTTTTAATTGTATAAATCACTAGAATTTTGGGATGAATTCTTACCATAGGAAAACATAATGGAATTATTTCCTGGCAGATTGTGTCTAATTAATTTCTGTAAACATGAGAAATTTCTTTTTGGAATGAGCGCTGTACACACCAAACAGCAATAAAGAAAGGATTTTATCACACTTGAGGCCCAGTGTTTGAAATACTAACAAACGTCCAGATTTTTCTAAATGAAAAGCAAGAAAATGGTAGGTAATAAGTCCTATTTTACTTCTGATGCTTGTAGTTACTGTTGAGATTGAGTATCTATTCATATGTAAAGTTTTGGGTCCTATCTAATTATGTCACATAGGAATATAATTTTTTCTTATGAGTTGACAATTTTTCTTTTCTACATTTGCACAATATCCCTTTTTTTCTCCTTGATTTCTGCTTCCTAATTTAAATAGCATTGAGCCTGTATCTGATGTTTCCATTTTCATTCATTGTTTTTATCCCTTCTTGTGAAAATAGTACGTTATTTTAATTACTATCACTTATTAGCAACAGGGAAGGACTTTTCCAATTTTTTTCTTTTTTGGAAAAGCTACTACTTTGTAAAGATTTTGAGTTGTTTTATAAATGTAATGTTTAGCAATTCATCCAATACATTTTCTGGATTTTTATTGAAGAATCAGTTTATTTAGTAGACAGGTTTGCAGGCTGTCCATTATGTAAGTTTACATCATCATATAAATAACAATGAATAACAGGTATTTATGCTGCAGCCAAATTCCTGTCTTTCCAGATGTTTAGTTCCTTGATAATGCTGTCATTACTAATAATATGAGTCTTAATTACTTTCAGTAGTAAGGTTTTGCTACAAGAAAGACTACACGAATAGACTATTATAATTTCAAATTTTGGCTTTTTATCTTACATGCAGTCTTCTCTTTTTCTTACAAGTAAGGTAATATTTTTGTTTTTTCCTTACATGGAATGTTCTGCTTCTCCCCTTTCATGCTCATCCTGAGACAGTACATAGATCACCTTCAAAAAATGATGCTTTCAGATAGATAACAATAACACCACTCAGAAAAACTGTTTGCCTCTGTATTAAGGAAGGCTAGGAAATACCATGCTTCTCTGCTCAGTGAGGTGAGATCATTTCAGGAGTTGTTCCTCTAAATAAGACAGGAGGCATAGGTATCTCCCAACAGCAAGAAGATTTGTTCCTATTGGATTCTTCAATGCAAATAGTACAGCCTTTTATTTAAAAAAAATATATATATATTTCCTTATCACCTCATAAATGACTATAATTATAGGATTTAATAAAATAACTTTAATGATGAATGGAGCCCAAAACATTTAGGGTATGATCTTACTGTATTGCTAAAATGAACAATCATGACCTAATTACTGTTTCAATAATATAAAACAGAATATTTTGGGAGTATTATTACAAATGCTAAAAGTTAAGGCTTATTTCATGCTAATTATGTACTAATTAAAATTTTATTTTTATCAAATAAAATAGCATTTATTTTTAGTATATTATGCTACTTAATCCTGAAAATCATTTAATATAAGAATAATCTACCAAAGTGAATTTCAAAGCTCTGTTTGAATTTCCACTTTTAGACTCAGTATTGAAGAATAAGATAATGCAAATGTATAACTTATATCTTACTGAATTCACAAAAAAACAACAATGTTAAAGTACAACTGTAGTATAACTATGTTATTCTGCAGTAATTTTAACAAATAGGAATTGTTTGTATTTTTTAACACTATATGCACATAGGCTATCTTAAAGTAATTAGTCAATTAATCTAGCAGATGTACTCTAGTAAAAAATAATGGTTATTTTTATATGGTCCTCTAGATAGAAAATCCATAGCAGAATTAGGAGGACACTGATAACTAGGCTATAGATGATATTTCAAGTACAGTATTGAAATATTTTCAAATTGCATAATACTATGAAGAGCTGAACTCAGGTCTTCTACTCCCCTAAGAGTTCTTTGAAATGGAGATGTTAAAAAATTTGTAATATCTTGTCTAATAGGAAGATTTACAGGAATCAGAGACATGCTTGGCAATAGATAAGAAACATTGCAAACATAATGACGATGTGCAAGCTTAACATGTATTATCCCAGCAGAATAATGACAAAATAGAATGGCCAAGGATTTCAAATGGAGATAAAACCCTACTTAGCTTTTCCTATTTTCTGTTATAATGTGAAGCTCACTACACAGATATCTAGTCTGTGAATAGGACTGTTGTTACTATGCACAGCTTTACTCAATTCTAGAAATATCCCTCAAGAATTTCTGCTTGATAATTTTCCTGTAATAACTGAGGTACACATATTATCGCTGCTTTCATTACATCATGTATTACATCTAACTTCACATGAAATAAGTTGGAAGTTGGTTAAGGTGTTTAGATTCTTTGACAAAAGTGCGGAAGATGACAAGTTAAAGGAAATAATATATTTAAATATATACTCACAAAATTGCAGAGATAAAGCAAAGAGAGATAAATCAGCAATATTAAAATTAATAATTTCTCTTAAGACCGGAAAGCTTAAAGAACCTGTTTTTTTTAAAAATAAATAAATAAATAAATAAACAAGTAAAAAATAAATAAGTAAATAATAAAACTTGACTTTAACAGAAATTTATGCTTGTAATAGAGATTTTCTATGACCTTGGTGCTAGTTAGCTTACTTCAGCTGTTATCTAGTGGGAGCAACTTTATAAAGGTAAATGGAACATCTATTGTGTCTTAATAAGGGGCTCTAACTCAGTTCTGGGCAGCTGGGAGCAGCAGGGTGCTGTGTTGAACACATAGTCATTGATTTTCTTGTTTCTTAAGAAGACACTGCACCATTTGTTCTATGGAAACTGTTACTTCTAGGCCATGTAGGTGCATGCTATTTGGGAAGAAAAGGCACATTGCTATAATTTAAGTGTCTATGACAGTTTATTCCTTATTCCTATCCTAGAGTTTTGGAAAAATAGCCTTCATTCAAATTACAATGTTTAAAAAATAAACGTAGTTAAAGAGTCTAATAGCTAACCTAACTCTAAAAAGCTTACAAAAATGTATTCACTCAAGTATATGAACTTTCAATGTTCAATATTTTACTTTCCAAAATTTATATTTGTTTATGTATTTAATATGGCAATTTCTTCTGAAATATAAATAATCTTTTAAAATATTCTTACTGAAATAACTAGATGAATTTTTAAAAACTCCCCTTTTATCATTTTAAGATTACGTGTGTGTGTTTTTAATATTTTATTTATTATTTTTATTGTATCGGTATGAGTGTATTTGCCTGCATGTAAGTGAGTGTAAGGCTGCAGAGGTCAGAAGAGAGCTTCAGTTTCCCCTGCAACTGGAGTTAAGGATGGTTTGTAGTAGCCATGTGGGTGCTGGGAATCAAACCTGGGTCATCTGCAAGAGTAGTCAGTGCCCTTGAGTGCAGAGCCATCTCCCCAGCCCGTTTGTTTGTTTTTTGAGTAGAGTCTCACTATAACCACAGCTGGCTGAAACTGCTATGAAGAGAAGGCTGACCTTGAATCACAGGAACTGGCCTGCCTAGGCCTCCAGATCATAGAAAACAAAGGCATGCACCATCAGGCCCAGTTGATTACATATGTTCAAGAGGAATAATTTTAACTACATTTTTATGCTTTTAAAGTATTTAATTTAGATGGAGATCAGTTTACTTAGTGTATCTTTCAGGATCTATCATTGTATACATTGAAACAGACAGAAATAGACAGACAGACAGACACACACACACACACACACACACACACACACACACACACACTCACAGTTATGCTTTATATGTTTCCACAGCAGAAATTTGACCATTCATAAATACACATGATAAACTACTTAACTTGAATTTTAGAAAAAAAAGTTTATGGAATTAAGTTATCTAAACACCACTAATTCTAAGCCACCCTGTTCATTCTAGTTGGGTTTTAGGATACTTAAATTCCAATGTACCATGAACCTTAGGTGTCAGTGTTGCATTGTATATGTATCAGTTATGGCTAGGCTCCCCAGGGCCACTTTTCTCTGCAATTTGCCCAGTTGTGGAACTTTGCAGTAGTCTTAATTTGTTTCAAAAAGAAGGTTTTTTGATGAGTGGTGGGAACCACACTGTCTGTGGATATAAAGATAACCATTAAGAATATAATTTGAAGTATATTGCTTGAGGAAACTGGCAGTAGTAGATTCTCCTCTAGGGTCCAGGACCTCTTCAGCCACTGGTATCTGAGTATGTGTATATTATCAGTCAAGGTTCCCCTCTATTGAGCAAGCCTTAGACCAACTGGTTAGGTGTTGGTAACTCCCAAGATAAAAGTGCCACTATTGCACCATTAGGGATCTTTTCCTGGGCAGGCCATCCTTGTTGTTTGTAGACTTTAAAGCCAGTTAGTATTATTGAGTGCTTTTTCTTTTGTCCATTTATAGCTGATAATAAGCAAGCTAATCTCTGGTGAGAGAGTTTCAAAATCAGCTTTAGGTCAATTTCATCACATACTGTGTCCAAAATGTGTACTGTTTTCAGCAAATAGGCCCTTACCTTCAAGTCATGTAAGGCAACCAAGGGCTATCACAGTACCTTATACTGTTTAGGGAGTAATGCAGAAGAAGGGGAAAGATTGTTAGAGCCTGAAGACAAGGACATCTATTACTAGATATTGTCTTTTAGGCATACCTGGAGACTTCACATATGAAATCTCAACAATACAGTTGCCTAAACAAGAAGTGTATCATGGAAACAACAGTGGAATGTCCAGTGTGGCAAGCATACATTTCACAAGTTTCACTTCTAATGAAGAGTTACAGGATATCTACTGATGCTAAAACAGAGAAAACTAGTTTTCTCCAGGGATGAGTTCCCTGTCAAAATAGCCAATCCCATGTGGCCAAGTGCAAACACATATACATACAAGGACACGTAATGGATTCATCACATATATATCCATCAATTTCTTGCCTCAACAAAATACACATATGTGTGTGCATGTGTGCGTGTGCATGTGTGTGTGCATGTATATATATGCAACAATAATAATCAAAGAAGAAGTTACAAGATTGAGAGAGTGTATACGGGTTCATGGTAAGAATTTGAGGGGAATTTGAAGAGGAGACAATTATATAAATAGAGCATTAATGTATGAAATTCTCAAAAAATTAAAAATTAATATTTTCCAAATATCTCTCTTATCTGTAAAATATCCTCCAATAATTATTTTTGAAATGGAATACAAATATGATGTCAACTTATATTTCTAACCAAATATCATATATGTCTTAAGACTGAATTCTAAAAAAATAGATCTGATTGATAACCTTAGTCAGATACAAAAAGGAATTTGAAGCAAAATATTAGGAAAGACTCAGATGAAGATATTTTTACTTCATATCACAAATACTGAAAATTCATTGTACTTGGTGTCAAAATTCATAAAGAAAAAATCTTTCAAGTTCATCATGTACTTTGAATATATTCAGGTCCATAGACCCTTATTTCAACTTTCCATCCTTCTGCCTTTCTTCTTCCATCTTCTAGTCTTCCTGCCTCTTAATTTTTATATATGTCTATACATATATACATATAAATATACATACATAAATTTGTTTATGTATGGTTATATAGGTTTTTTTTTCTGTATCCATATATATTCTTAGACTCAAAAATGTGAGAAAAACTTTGATGCTGGTCTTTGTGTGTCTGATTTACTTTACTGAATGAGATGATCCCCAGTTTCATCCACTTTCCACCAAATGACAATTTCATTTGTCTTTATGACTGAATAAAACTCCCTTGTACAAAAAAATATAAAAAATATATCCTTATATTCATCTCTTGATAAACATGTAGAATGGCATTACCTACATCTTTATAATTGTACTATAGTACATATGGGTATGCTGACATATCTGTAGTAGTTTGAGGGGGGTACTCTGTTATACATCCAGAAATGCTTAGCATATCTGTTTTTCAGTTTCAAAGGCATCTCTGTTCTCTTTCATATAGTTATTAGACACATTTGCACTCTCACAAGCTCAGTATAAATTTCCCCTTTCTCCATATCTTTGCTAACAATTGTTATTTTTTTCCTTATGATAGCCCTTTGCACTAGGGTGAAACTGGATTACATTTTAATCTTATTTTGCTTTTCCTTGATAATGAAGGATGTTAAACATTTTTTCATGTGTTTATGAGCAAGTTTTAATTCATCTTGTCAAAATTGTTAGAATGGATTGTTTTTTTCACTATTTACTTAATATATTCTAGATTTTAATTCTCTATTATATCTGGTACTCTATGGTACTGTAAACTTGACTGGATTAAAAACAGCATCCATCAATTTCATGCTTCAAAGAAACATATTTCACCATCAGTCATGGACACAACCTCAGAGAAAAAAAGATGGAAAATGGTATTCCAAGTAAACACAAATAAAGAACAAGTGTGTGTAACTATTCTAAATTCTGACCAATTAGACTTCAATACAAAAGTAGTCAGAAGAGATAAGGAAAAATCTACCAGGAAGATATTAAAATCCCTAACGTATATGCACCATAAAAGGGGCAACCAACTTCATAAAAAACATTGTTAGACCTAAACTCACACATGGACTCCTGAAGTCTTTGAAAAACAAGAACAAACAACAGCTAAAATGTAGACAGGATGAGCAGGATGAGTGAGATAAAGCCAGGGATGAAGATAATGAAACAGAAATGAAGAAAACAATACAAAGAATCGATGTAGCAAGAGTTAGCTCTTTGAAAAAATAGCAAGATTTATAAACTACTAGCCAATTTTACCAAAATAAAGGAAAAAAAATATCCAAATTAATAAAATCATAGGTGAAAGGGGAAAATTACAAAGGATACTGGGAAATTCAGTAAACTATTAAGAAATATTTAAGAATGCATATTTTACTAAACTAGAAAATACTAAGGGAATGTACAAAATTTCTAAATATTTACAGCAAAATATCTATTTAAAGCCATAAATCCTTTAAATAGACCCCAAACAATCAATGAGGTCAATATAGCAATTAAAAATCTCTGAACTAAAAAGAACCCAAGACCAGATGGATAGAGCTCTCAGTTATAAACACCATCAAAAAAGAACAAATAGCAGTACTAATGTTATATATAACATAGAAAGAGAAGGAACACTCCCAAATTATTGCTGTGAAGTCAGTATTACTCTAATATAAAAAATCACAAAAAGAAACCCCCTAAGAAAATTATAGGTCAAGTTTTCTGCTGAACATACATGCAAAAATCTCCTTATAAAGCTCACAAACCAAATACAAAAAATAAAAAAATAAAAAGATTATCCAGCATGATCAAGTTGTTTTTGTCAGAGATGCAGAGATGGTTTCAAACACATAAGTAAATAAATAAATATAAATAAATAAATGCATAAATACATAAATAAATACATAAATAAATGTAATTCACCTCATAAAGTTTCAAGAACAGAAATAATATAGTCTCATTAGATACAGAAAACCCATTTGATAAAATACACTATCCATTCATGATAAATGTCATGGAGAACTGAGGGCTAGAGGGACATATGTGAACATAATAAAGAAAGTAGGCATCAAGCCCACAACCATCATCATACTAAATGGAAAAAAATAAGGTCAAATAATTTTCTTTATAATCAGGAAGAAGGTAATGATGTCTATCTGTTCTATTCCTGCTCCTCATAGTATCTGAAGTCTTAGCTAGAGCACTAAGACAAATGGACGCAGAAGAGATACAAACTGGGAAGGAGGACGCCAAAGAAACTTTATTTGCTGATGATATGATTCTATATGTGATACACTCCAAAGACTTGACTAGTAAACTCCTAGAGCTGATAACCACGTTCAGCAAAGTAACAGAATAAAATTAGCACACAAAATATCAGTACTTTTCTTATACAACCAACAGACATACGAAAAGAAATCCGAGTAATGATATATTTCATGATAGACTCAAGTACCATAAAATATTTCGGAATAAAACAACCAAGGAGATGAGGAATTTTTTTATAATAAAGAACTTAAAGACCCCAAAGATTATATTTAAGAGGATTACAGATGAAAAGATCACACATATGATTCAGTTTTGCAAAATGTTGGCAGAAATATAATAGAAGTAGAATAAAAATCATGTAGGAAAATGTATTGGGGCTGAACTCTATTATGCCCATGTGAAATAAAAATAAATAGAACTTGGATATTATAACATACTAGATAAAGATTATAACTTTTATTGCAATAGAATTTTTCAAAATTCAGGATACAAAAACATATCTCATAAAAGAGTATTATTTATTATAATAGTAAGAAATTATATTGATAAATGTAAATATAATTGCTTTGTACTTTTTACTCTCTAAATGAAATGATATTATGGTTAGAAGATTTAGGTTTTAATCTCTAAATGAATTGTCATGGAAATAGACTTTGCAGCCAAATAAAAAGAAGAGAAACTATGAATTTTAGCATAAATATCTTTATACATGAGCATGTGGTTTATTTACCAGACAATTCTGTCTATATCACAGTCCTGCTGTGTAAATCAGCAAAATGGACATTCATGGACACATGGAAATTGTCAAAAGACAAAAAACAAGAAGGAACAAAATAAGGAGCTTATGATCTTTGCCAGTGAATTGAAGTGTTATATATCAATTTGTTCCACACCACCATGTTCTCTGCTGTATTATGACAAGAAATGAAAAATATTTTGAACTGTTCTTTGTAATACAATGTATATATCAAATGTGTCACAAAATTTGAATTGATTTACAAGGCTGTTTGTTTTATTGAATATCTCCTCATAGTATAGAATAAGCAGTAATTCTCTTGTTATCAGAAAGATCTATGGGCAATTGCTTTTGTCCAGAAAACCAACAAATCTTAGTAAAGACTTGATTAATACTGTGTTTTTTGGTTAATTGTGAATCATTTTCTTCTCTACATAAACTTCAGATTTCCACCAAATAAACTATTTGGTTCGAGATCACAAGTTAAAATCTTTACCTCCAGTTGATGGTGCTGTAGAACACTAGTGACCATTTAGGAGGTGGGACTTGTTAGAAGTAAGTAGGTCATTGGGGGCTTACCATGCACAGGATATTATAACACCAGCCTTTTACCATTTATTTTTCTTTCTTGATCACAGTGACTAAGTAGCCTCCTACAAACATTCATGCCATGAACATGTACTTACCACTTCACACAGGCTCACAAACAACTAGGCCAATCATGAACTCATAACAAAACATGAACAAAGATAAATCCTTTTGCCTTTAATTTTCTCAGATTTTTCAAACAACAGTAAGCTGATGAGCACAACTATTAATGTACCATACATGCAAAGAGTCCAGACATAACTTTTGTGGTTGTAGTTGGGGAAGTTCTCCAGAATTCATTGAACTATTACAAAGGAAAAACAGAGAATTTAGAAAGCTGTCATTTTTTTTTTCACAGTTAGTTCATATTGAATTTCCCATAGAATCAACCATAATTTAGACTCTTCTCACAAATTTTGCTTTTATTTATTAATTTATTGATTTATTTTGAATAGAATTATTGTATATAAAGTGTAGCCCAGTCAACTTTCTTTGGAATTTGGAAAAATAATAGCATTTGGAGAAAATTCTCATATCTATTTTTATGAATCTTATTTTCAGGTAAAATTTTCAACTTTAATAAATTTTATAAAGAGAAAGCGTATATTGCTCTTATATAACATAATTGGGAAATTTGGTCAAAACAAATCATGGAGCATCTAAGATGCTGAGGGAAAGTTACATGGTGAACTTGTAGAATGATAATACTGAGAACAAAGTAATGCAGCAAAAGGTGAGAAACATTACACACTTAGAAAGGGTAGGGAGCAAGATCTGAGAAAAGAACAAAAACCATAAAATATCTTTGTATGTGATAGACAGTGAGAGTAGGAGGTAAGCGTGCAAGATCTTATGAGTCTGCACATGAAATTACGTTAATATTTTATGTTATGTTGTTTGGCAATGGGTAGAATATTTTGGTTGGATGGAAGGAAAGATGTAGAACTAAAAATGATGACAATAATATAACCAAGGGTTTATTTTATGGTTATGAAAAAAATGTACTCATTTTAATGGAAAAATGGAAATGATAAAAGTGCAACATGGAATAAATATTCCAAAGACATAAAAACTGTCTTGATAACTGGAGAAGAGAATCTTGAAAATGGAAAACTTAAGGGTGACTTCAGGATTTTTGATCAACAGTAACAAAAAGTAATAAAATGAAAATAATTATCTGCAAGAAGATAATGATCTGCAAGGTAAGAAAATTATTTAAAATATTTAATGAGCCTGAATATTTATATACATGCTACAGTTTATGCTTAACACACTTAACTGGGTGATTATGGCAATGGCTTTTACAATCTAGATATGCTCTGGACAGATGACTTATTTAAACTTGAAACCAAAACATTAATCTTAGCTTTTTTATTACGTACACAATTTCACTGAGTCTTGAGCTTCTCTTTTGACCTGGTAATATAGCCTTAATCTTTCATTATTTTTCCATGTCCTTCTCCTAGAATAATGTAAAAATGTGTGTGAGTGTGAGTGTGAGTGTGTGTGTGTGTGTGTGTATGTTAGTGTTACATAAACTGATGCCAACAGCCAATTTTTTTTTGGAAGCTACAAGTATCCGATTTGTTCTGCAAAAACAGATGATATTACATTGACAACCACTGTTTGGGGTTGTGTGTATGCAATTCTAAGTCAGTAGGAGGCAGAACTGACATAATCCTTGGATAAGGTAAGAGTCCACTTTTACTTTCTTATTTCATGCTTGGTAGATTGTTTCAGTTAAAGAAAGATGGCATTCTTGTTCCATAACACAGTTCTAAGAATAATCTGAAAGAACAAATTCCTAGAAGTGTTCATGTCCCCCATGGCTAAAATGGATGCTAAGAATCAGGCAGTTTTTATTCAGGTACAACTTTAATGCAGCATTGGATAGTAAGTGACACAACTGGTAACATTTTTTGCAACACATAGAGAGTATTACAGAAATCTACAGCTGTTGACAATGCAGATAATATGTTTCTATGTGGTCACCAGCCCTAATCAATAACCTACAGTACAACTACTAGGTGTACTAGGTTCAGGGAATCCCTTGAAAGATCAGGCAAAAAGATTGTAAGATGGAGAGGACGAGGAGACCTGCTGATAGCTCTTTTCTAGACATGACAGTGAAACTACACACATGAAATCTTAACAATATGTTTGCCTAAAGAAGACATATATAATGACAGCATCAGTTAACATGCCAATGTGAATAGGGGTAATTTCACAACTCTAGATGAAATTCTACAACCGTCAATGCCTTTTGAGAGAGAGAGAGAATCAGTTTTCTTCAGGGACAAGCTCTTTGATAGATTATCTAATCCCATGTGATCAGACTTAAATACACATATATGAGCACCACTAAATGAACTCAGGAGGTTGTGTGTGTGTGTGTGTGTGTGTGTGTGTGTGTGTGTGTGTGTGAATCATAATTAACTAAAGAACAGCCAATGAAATTGAGGGGGAATAGGGAGTTATGAGGGAAGAATTTGAGGGGGAGAAGGTGGAGAAATGATGTAAACACGGTATTCATGAATGGAATTCTAAAAATATTTTTAAGTAACATGAAAGTCACTGTTTCCTTTAGTTTTGTAAACTAACTAGAAGGACCTGGAAAAAATGTATGTTGCAAGTGACTAGTTTATGATTTACTTCCCATTAATACCAGTAGTCCTTACTAATGTGTTGAGTGGAATGGAAAAGACAGGTTGGGACTAGTACTCTCAGTTTGTGTTACAAATGTGCTGGATCTTCTGTGTGTCACACTCCACACCAAAGAGGAGCTAATATTAAAGTAATACCTCAGATAAATTAATTAAATTCATTTGTCCTTTTTCTTAGTGCTATGGTATGAATGCCAATTCTCAAACTCTCATTATAATTTGTCATTTTAGGAGTTTTAAGACATTAGTGTGATTCCTTTAAAAGGGATTTTTTTCAAATTAAAAGGCAAATTTGGCCCTCTTATTACTATGTCTTTGCTCTTCCATTTTCCACCATGCGAGGACAGCATGTTAAAGCTATGATTAGCATCACCAAAATTTCCCAGGTTCAATAACATCAAGCCAATTAATTTCTATTCATTATAAGCACGGGAAGAATTCAGTGTACTTCCTTTCTATATAAAACACAGAAGAATGAGAGAGTTGATGAATAAAAATAATTTAAAACAGATTTATAAGATTTCAATTTTAAAATTCCTCCTGAGCATCTTTATTAAATAAACAAAACTGTGAAATATTGCTTGTGGTAAAATTTGATATTTTAATGTGGAATAATTCACACTTTTGATTATCTCTTCATTTCATATGGCCATGAAAATGTCCATCCGTATACCTGCATAGTCCCCATATAAATAGTAGAAGGGTGAGAATGTGTTATCTAAATAGCCCTTAACTCCTTGGTGTCATCCTATTAATTGTAAAAAATAAGGTTCATGCTGTCTTCTTAAGAGATGTAAGATAGAAAATATTCCATTCCTGTATAATCACTTATGAATATTTCCTTACTACTAATAAAATTAAATAAAATGAACCCTTCAAGCAGTCACAAGTAAAATGTCAAAATCAAAGTTTAAGGACCTTCAAATTCACACATCCTAATATTCTTGGGCCTGAATTATTGGGTAGAGATTGTGATTTTATCATTGACATGACATGTCATGTGAGAGATGACAAAGACAAGTAATAAATGGCTTCTGATGGTCAGCCCAGGAACATCTTGTGCTTAGATTCGCAGTTCATCATGTAATCCCATTTCACAAATGCTGCTTAAATTTAAACACTATCTTGATAAAAAAAAATTTGATTTTTAAGAACATGGATTATATGCATGTAACAAGCCAACCCTTTCTTTCTCTTTGTAGCTGTAGAGCAGTAATACTTGTAGAATGAAGATAGGTCTTCACTTCGTAGTTAATCGGTGAATCCTCAAATAGAAGTAATTTGAAAGTTTAATATATTTTAAATTGTTGGTTACATTATCGTTTTTCATAATTTATACTTAAAGAAGTACTTTAGACACCAGATATTTCCGCTCCAGTTCTAAAATTACTGTGTATTCAGTTTTCATTTGTGCAAAGGATTGTGATTTAGAAAAATGTATTAATGTCATCTTTAGAAAAATTCTCAATACAAAACAATACTAAAAAGCCCTTAAAAATCAAGAAAAATATTGGTATTGATCTTTATTGTATTTCTGTCTCCTGGATTTATTATTTAGCACTCTAGTAAAATCCATGTTACAAATTTTATTGCTTCTTCTTTAAATATTATCATTTCCTATTGTAAAATTTCACCACTTCTTAGACTACCTGAAGAAAATGTTGTATCCTTTGAGTCACTTCCTAATATAAATAAACCCATTATATTGGTCCAGAGTGAACTCTTCTGATATACAAATTTATAACTGGATGTTTTAAAGACACTTCAGATTTTATATTGCATAATTTTGAAACTACCCACTTTGGAAATACTGAATGCTCTCTATCAAAAAATGAATTATAAAATTACTTATAAGCAATGAAATTAAAAATAATCCTTCCCATTATTTGAGGCATATACTCATTTCTGAATGATGTCAGTAAAGTCTTACAGTTCATATAATTCATGTTACTTACCTGATTATCTAATGACTCTGAGATAAGGAAACATTTTATTTACCAATGAAAAGAGAGATTATTTTGTTATCTAAATTTAAACCCATTTGCTGTGTGTATATGTCTACATCTTTACACAAGCACTGGATGTAGAGGGTCACTTCCAAGATGGAATTAAGATTTGTAAGGGTGCAAAGATTTTCTTTCCAAAAGAATTGTAAAATAGGTGAACAATATGTTTATTTTATATCACTGTTACCCTAATAGGTTACATGTGGTGCTCATACCTCAGTAGTATCAATTGTGGTTTTCTTCATTGCTTTCTACACTTAAGCAGCTCCAACTATTCAGATGTCCTGAAAATATCTTTCTTTCTTTTTTCTTTTTCTTCCTTCCTTCCTTCCTTCTATCCCTCCTCTCTCTCTTCCTTCCTTCCTTCTATCCCTCTTCTCTCTTCCTTCCCTCCTTCATTCCTTCCTTCTTTCCTTTCTTTCTTTCTTTCTTTCTTTCTCTCATTCTTTCTTTTTTTGGTTTTGCATCATTAAATAAATCTCATTTAACATTATTTAAATATCAAATAGGGTGGGGAGAAGAAGGAAGGTGTGCACAAAGTTGTACTTAAGATGTACAAGTGGAGATCAGTTGCATATATTCCATAGTAGCAATAATATTACATAGTCAAAATATAGAAAAAATTAATTGAAATATTTTCATCATCAAAAGAGGTGTGTTTGTGGGGTAATACATATGATAATTTTCACAATTCAAACATTCACCGTTTGGGTAAGTGTTAATATCTCCTGTTGTCCAAAAATATACTTACAAATGTATTTTTCTTTTATACCTTGATGAGCTGGGGAAAAAAATAAGTACATAAAATACACCCTAAGCCCAAATATACACACTATGCCTAAATAAAATACAAATTAATAAGAACAAGTGACATTCTTGAAATTAATCTAATTGAAAAATTTGTTCATTTTCTCAGCTGAGTTTGAACCTCCACAGAGCCTTTTTTAAGATTATCATTTTATGTGTATGAGTGTATTGCCTGTAAGTGCACTGGAGTGGTGCAGTGCCCGCAGAGGTCAGAAGAGGGTGTCAGATCCACTGGAACTGGAGATAGGGTCAGCTGTAAGCCAGCCATGTGGGTTCTGGGAATCAAACCTTGGTTCTCTGCAAGAGCAGTCAGTGCTCTTAACCACTGAGCCATCTCTCCAGCCCTAATAAACATTTTTTAAAAAGCTTTAAAATATAAAATGAAAATATTTCATATGTCATAATAGACTTTAAAACTTTCTTTCCTCAAGACTACATCCAATTTATAGTTACCTAAGAGCAAGACATACTGCACTATAAACTAAAATCCTGATTCACAAATGTAAAATTGACAGGATACTTAAATCTAAAATTGCTGTGGTATGAATTATTCTACAGAAAAATTAAAATTGAAATTTCACTAAAAATAATTTTGCAACTATTTGCACATATTTTAGTATTTTAAAAGTACTGTAAATATTTATAGCAAGTCCACCAAAAACTGTCCTCTTAAAAGCAATTTTACATCATATTTTTTAATACCACTTTCTTCACATTCAATCACAAGTTTCTCAACCAACTGATTCCTAGAAGGAATGTTGCAAAGTATTCCTCTGAAACTTACTTCTGAAGAGCTGTGAGGATGACAAAATACAACAAGGCCATCCACGTTTTTAACTGTCCTGATTGTGAAAGAAACAGCAATGGCAGCATCGGCTATCTGTCTGCAAGTGTGGGAAATAAAAATGTTTGCCAGGAAAACAAGATAATGTTAGAAAAATATCATTAGTCATCTTACATCCTCTTCCACTCCTGGTTATATTTTAGTTACAAGGCATTGGATCAACATTTTTTATGTGGCTAAAGAGTAGGGACAGACCACTTTTAATAAATGAGAACTAGTAAACATATAAAGGGCAATTGTCACTAAATGAACTGACATGCTTTTGAAAATGGTGAAAGAAACAGCATTGTGAAAAATGTTCATTGGATTTAGGACTTAATGACTACAAAGAAGCAGTGTTTTCCAGACGTCAGGACAGTTACTCATGTGAGTTCACAGGAAGTGTTACAGCATGATCAAGACATAAATCAACTCAAGCCAGACAAACTGCCAGCTAAGAGAACGGGAGATGGACAAGAAACCTCAACCATTGATGAATTATTGGCAACTGAAATTTGCTGAGAGAGGTAGTAAATTTTATGTAAGGCTGTGAAGCTGGGTAGATTGAGCAGACTCTACCTGAAGGACGCGCCTCC
>NW_008349975.1:7012309-7015488 GCF_000622305.1 Nannospalax galili | reverse complement strand
TCAAGGAGGCCAAGGAGACCCCACCAGATGGACTCGAACCAGTGTCCAGTCTATAAAGAGGAGGGTCAACACAGAGGAATCATTTCCTCCATGCTTCCAAGCGAAGCCAAGCATGGTCAGAGCAGGACCTTTGACTTATCTTCACATAGGCAGAACTGGTAAAAGAAAGGTTTGGCTACACCCAAACCCATGTGACCCCTGAGGGACAGATCCTCAAATGACCATAAGAGTAAAAATAAATTGGTTTATGTGGACCAACTGTATGGCCTTAAACACCCAAAAGGAAAGTATAACCAAATATTAAATGGGCCAATATAATTTCATAAGAGTCCATTTGTATAGCTAAAGGCTACATAACAGGCAACAATGCCAGACAGGCTGTACCTTCTTTTGAGTTGTTGGCCAGGCTGGCCAAAGGGATTCCCAGATAGTAACCCAGCACAGAATTGGGAAAATGAACAGCAGACCCCAATTTTATCCAAAGGAATATTGACAACTGATTGCTGCTAGATGAGGAACAGCTGACCTCCTAAAACAAAGACCTCTAGATAGGCTGATTATATTCACTAGAAGGGCAAGTAGTGGGGACTGGCTACGGGTGCCGACAACACAGCAGACAGTAGCAGGGATATCAGAGTATAAGGTCTCTAGTGGGGGAAGGGAGCCTATGGGAGGGTGCTATCTGGGAAGTGAGTGTAAAATTAAACAATTAAAAAAAAAAAAAACCCTATTTCAGATTAAAAAAATCTCAAAATTCAATAAAAATATTTTTTGAAACGAATAGTATTTTCTTAAAGAAATAGAATGGAATGGGAGAGAGAGATCAGTTGTTAAGGACACTGGCTGATCTTGCAGACAACCCAGATTTTGTTCCCAGTGCCCACATGGAGGCTATCAGCCATTCTTAATTCCAATTCCAGAGGATCCAAATCTCTCTTCTGGTTATCTTCTGGGATGCCATGACACAGGTACACTGCATACATTCAGTCAAAACACTCATATATATTAAACAGAAATAAAAAACAAGAAAAGAAATATAGTAACTTCTATCAATGGATATAGAAAATAGGTAAATTTATAAAACACGTAGTTCATAATTAAGTTTACAAAATAAATCATTTGCTCTTATACTTTGGACATTCAGTAAATAGCTACCACACATCATATACACTGCATACCACTTCTTCCAAAAACTTAAAGTAATCCCTACATAGTGAGTTCCAAGCTACCTGGGGCTACAAGGAGACCCTGTTTCAAAAAGACCATAACAATAAATAAATAATAAATAAATAACAAATAAATGTAGGGTCGTGACAGGAGTGATGGTCTTGTGGATGATGATTCATGCCTATTATCTTGGCACTTAGGAGGCTGAGAAGGGGGTATTAGATGTTTGAGTCCTGCTTAGGCCTCTGAGTGATACTATGTCTACAAACAAAGAGTCTGCAAAATTCATAATACATATGGTTTTAAACTGTCTCTTTAAGAAGCCACTGAGATAAACACATAAAACTTCCTCAGTTTTTTCGAGGATTCGCATTAACAAGCAAGTATGGAAATGTTTTTCAAGAGTGAGAGTTCTAATTTTTTTTCTTGAAGTTCCCAATAGAGAATGATGGAACAAGAAGAATCTCAGATTGTGCTAAAATTAACCTGCATTCCAAGAATGAGAAACATCTCAACAGAATCAAAGCAGGAGATGAATGAAACATCTTTTTCAATATTAGCACAAGTAAAAGAGGTATGTTTAGTAAGTGAACCAGCATTAAATCTCCTCTGATGGTACTGAAGAGATGGCTCAGTGGTTAAGAACACTGGTTGTTCTTGCAGAAGACCCACGTTCTAATCCCAGCACCCACAAGGCAGCTAACAACTGTATGTAACTCCAGTTCGAGGGGATGGACAGTCTTCTCTGTTCTCCTTGGGCATTGCATGACACGGGTGCACTTACTACCTACATGCAGGCAATACACGCATATACATAAAATAAAAAACAAAATATTTTTAAAAAATAGACTCTTCAGTGGTTATCTAAATTCCTTTAGTAAAGCATACTTGTTAATAATTGAGTCTGCACATTCTAGATACAAGTCCTTTGAATGCCACGATTTATAAATATTTCATCACACCATAGACATTGTGTTCTCTTCTGTTTGTAAACATTCTGTACTCTTGTTAATTTGATGCTGCATCATTTGCCTTTTTACTGAGTATTTAATTTCATACGACGTTTCCCACTCAAATCCAGACCTCGGTTCTCCATCCATGCCTTCGCCTAACCCCCCACCTAACCCTATGCACTCTGCCATACATGCTGAGTCTTATACATTCAGGAATTTGTACCCAAATATCCTTCAGTGTTCACTGGCGCCTAGTCAGCCAATCCAGTAGTCATATGTAAGTCATACTTTCACTCACCCAAGCAGAAATCAGTCTCAAATAGTTCTCAATCTAGTGTTGGCCCGCCACTTATTTCTCACCTCTCCTTTGGGTCCTTGTTTAATTGAGCTGGCATGGGGTCAGCACATGATGCCACTGCTGCCACAGGCTCACATGAGCAAGGCTCCAGGAGCCCGGAACCCCCTGCCCTCCCGACTTCACTGTATTTGTGAATCAGCCCTGGCTGGTTGAAATATTTCTGCCTCCTCTTCTGCAATGGTCCCTGAGCCATGGGTGGGTGTTTAAAACATTGCTCCCTTTGTGTCATATCCAAAACGTTCATCTGAAGTTCATTTTGTAAAGGTTTTTCCTCAGAGATTTTTATCTTAAATATTTGGGAGCTGGGGAGGACAGGACTGGCTTAATGAGTTAAAACTGTTTCCCAGTCAAAACTGTTTCCACAAATGCCCTTTGGTGTGGACCCATCAACTGGAGGTTGATCAAATTAATGAGCATCATACCCTAAAGAAAACTGACTTCCCCTCTCATAGCAGCAACCACTTGCCAAAAGTTCCTCAGCTAGGCCTGGAGTCTCTAATCTACCTCTTCACTTCTGAAATGGAGATCTATCTGGCTTAAGATTACATGGGACTTGTGTATACTGTCACCATTGCTGTGAATTCATAGGAGTAACTTCCCAGCTGTGTAGATAATTGTTTCCCTGTCATTATCCAACATCTCTGGCTCTTACAATCTTTCCACTCCCTCTTTGCCAATAATCCCAAGACTTGGGAGGTAGA
>NW_008349975.1:6971495-7012086 GCF_000622305.1 Nannospalax galili | reverse complement strand
AATTGCAGTGGAATCAGTTGGGGTGAGATGTGGATGGGGAGGGGTTGTAATTAATCATCAAACTGTATTGTATGAAAATCACACAAATCCAATAAAATTTAAGCTATAAAATATTTTCTTGGATACATGTGGTCATCAAGTGGCTCCTCTCCTCCGGCTATGGCCACTCTCCTGCTCTCTTAGTTCCCCTGATCAGTCATCCAGTCCAGACCCCAGGGCTGTTGAGGAGACTGTGTCAGCGGAGCCACATTCAGACACAGGAGACCAGGTTCAGTGACACAGGAATACCTAAGTGTTGCAATTTTGGCGTCCAAAGGTGGTGATTAGGGAGTGGTGAGCTCTAGGCATCAGTCTCATGATCTGCCAATGGGAGCAAATGTCACAAGGCATTCTTTGTGGCTCCAGCAGTTGGGCCATTGCCTCAGGCCTGCTGTATGGCTGTCAATAAGACTTTCACCCTAGGATCAAGTCTATCTCCCACAGATACAGAAATATAGGTTGAGATTTAATTTCTCTGGGCAATTTAACAATATCATATAGGATAAAGAAATATCCCCAGTCAGCTAAGTAGCTGGAGAGTATCTGAATTTGCATGACCAGCAACCATGTGTAACGACAAGGTGTGGTCCCTTACATCTCTAACCCTCTCATGAGAGAAGGAGAAAAGCAGGTCCCTGAAGATCAATCACTAGTCCTTTTAACAAATCAGTGAGCCTCACTTCCTGTTTGAGACCTTGCCTTAAAATGTGGAAATGTATAAAGCAATTGATAAAAGAGTAAGACATTTAAAAAAAAAAAAAAAGTCTTTCTTTCTGGCCAGTATACTTTCTGCTGATAGTAATTCTAAGAACTTATCTTCTATAACTACAGTGCTATTTTTAGCTCTCTTTAAGATTGTCTTTTATTAAGAAAATGAACTTAATTATATTCTTGACATTTGCAATAAATCCTCCTGAATGTTTTCTTTAAAAACATAAAATACAGTTAATAGAAATTATACAGTCTTTCCATTAAAGAAAGATTTCCCCTTTCTTGAGTCACAAACTATATAAATTTATGAAAGGGCTAATATTAGACCCAATTATAAACTCCAGAAAAGAAACATTCAATGGTAGTTTCTGGAGTCTTCTCCCAGCAACACGAAGAGTTTGCCTGGTTTAGTTGTTTTCTAGGACTGCTAGAAAGTATGACACACTAGAAGAAATCAAAGAATGCCATGTGTCAGATCCTCCATCACTAGCCTAGGCTTGTCCTGTTCTCATATTTTCACAAGCCCTTTGTTAAAAATCTTATTACTATTCTGAGGGCAGTGACTCTATACTTCTTATGGTGAGCAATTGGTTTTTATTCAGTATATATTTTAGTTTCAAATTGGATAACTGTCTTTTTTGTTGTATCCTTTTTAAAAGGAATTTGGCAGCTGTAAATTTTCTGTTTATTTCTGTTGTTATTTCTATGCTTATGCTTTCTATTTTCACATATCTTTCTTAATCATTTGGAACATATTTATAAAGCTGCATTAAAAGGTTTCCTAGTTAATACTAACATCTGTGTCTATTTTTTTAGCAGGTGACATTTTTCCATACAAACTGAAGTTTTGTAGTCTTTGCATAAGAAGTTTTTAATTATATCATGAGCATCAATGATATTATCTTAAGGATTTTAAATATTTCCAATTTTTCATTAAAAACTTTTTTATATATCCCTATCTTCTTTAGTCGTTTGATTTGTTTGTGCTCTTATTTTATTATTTTTATTTTATGTGTATGCATATATTGCCTGCATGTAGGTAAGTGCCTGCATGTAGGTAAGTGTGCCCATGTCATACAATGCCCACGGAGGACAGAAGAGGCTGTCAGATCCCCTGGAACTGGAGTTATGGACAGTTGTTAGCTGCCATGTGGGTGCTGGGATTATAACCTTGTTCTTCTGCAAGAACCAGTGATCTTAACCACTGAACCATCTCTCCAGGCCCTAAAAAAATATTTTTAATCAGTCATATTAACTTGGTGATTTCAGGCCACAGAGACTGAATACTATTCTGCAGGTTGGGGTCCAACCTGGACTCACAAGGCTGCTTTGATGCTGAACCAAAATATCATCCAATGATAAGCCTTTCCCTTGTGTAAAAGCCTCACAGTTCCTTTTTCAATGTTATTTTGGATTTTGCAGTTGTTTTATTCTGATCTGATTTCTTTAAAAAAACTACATTTTTTAAATTTCATTTTATGTAATTTTATGTATTTTTGTGTTTCTGTGTGTGTGTGTGTGTGCGCCTGCATGGAGGGATGAGGCATAAATTTATTTGAATGTTACATTTACATGTTACATTTCACTTAGCCATTTTCTTCATTTTTTTCTTTCCACACTGGCATGCATGTGGAGGTCAGAGGACAATTTGCATGATTTGGTTATTTTCCTTCCCAAGGCTCGAACTCAGGGTGTCGGGTTTGGAGGCAGACACTTGCTAAGATGTCCCATGGTTCTATATTTTTTAAAAAATACTATCTATTCTCCCCTTTCCCCAAATTTGCCCACATATTTTTAAAAATAATTTATTTTAGAATTTCATACATGCGTATAAGGTGTTTTGATCATACCATTCCCACTCCCTCCCCTCCAACTCCTCTGATATCTATCCCTAACATTTTCTTCTGATAACCTCATGTACTCTTTCTTCTTTGATTTATTAATTTTTATGAGGCTTTTGGCTACTCTAACCTTCCCTCCTCTGAAGAGGTAAACCTAAAATCTTTTAAAGATTGCATAAAAATTCCCAAATATTTTTGACATTTTTGGTCTTTGGAACAGAATATTTTGCTAAGAGGCCCAAGGACATTGTGTGTTATAGCCAAGAAACTGGCTACTTTTCTTTGGGGTCTTTTTACCCTAACTGCCTAGCCAGTTGCTACCTCCTATTCTTATCACACCATCCTCTGAAAGGCTTACCCAAATTCCCCATAGGGAAGAGGGATGCAGTCTGATCTGGCTTCTTCCATGCTGAACAGAGACTCAGGGTGAGGCAATTGGAGTACCCTCAGTGGGTTTATCTAAAAGATTCCCAAATTGCATTACTCTTATCTCGAGGAATAGTGAATAGGAAATGTATAGTGAATAGGAAATGTGAAGGAGATATAATGTCAAGAGTAGTTACAAATTCTAGACAGGGAACTAGAAAAAAGTCAGAACAGGGCAATTTTCAAATGTTCACATGAGAGTCCTTTGGAATTTCTTGACAAGGACTTCCAAAAGTGTCCATCTATTGGGTTCCTCCTCATTTTTCTTTTGTCTTCCAAGGCTGGACTCTAGAATGATGGATTCAGGATTTGATTTTAGGAATTTTGATAGCTGTTGGAGTGTTTAAAATCAGTCTCCACTCAAAGGCTTCTAGACAGGGGGAGAAAACAAATATAGCCATCATTTTAGAACAATAGCTGGTTGTCTCTCTTAGCTACAGGTGGGCACCACAGTATTGGAGACCTAGATCTGAAGTATTACATCTGAGCAACACTTTCTGGTTAGGAACAAAATTATCAATGAGAAGTAATTGTGTAAATAACTTTTTATATAGACTTAAGCCTAATGTCTGGGAAGTATAACCCCTTGAACTCTTAATGAAATATAGTGATGACTTTACTCTTTGGTTATACTTTTCTTTTGGGTATTTAAGAATATACATTTGGCCCAAATAAATCAATTTATTTTCACACTTAAGGTCATTTGAAGACCTGTTCCTCAGGGGTCACATGGGCTTGGAAGGAGCTCCTGGCTCCTTTCTTTTACCAGTTCCATCTATGTGAAGATAAGTCGAAGGCTCTGCTCGACCACGTCTGGCTTCACTTGGAAGCATGAATGAGATGTTTCCTCTAAGTCGACCCTCCTTTTTGTAGACCGGACACTAGTTCAAGTCCATCTCATGTGGTCTCTATGTCATCCCTGAACAAGAGGACAGGTGACTCACCATAATTCAGGACATTTTGAGAGATGTTCAATAGTCCCCTGGAACATAGTTGACCTTGGAGGTGTATGCAAGACCTGAGGGTCTGCACACTGGAAAGATGTTTTTCTCATTAGAGGACTAGCCATACATGAGAAGGTTACACAGAGCCTAATGATTTTTAAGTATGTTTGGGAAACACCTTCACCAAATTCTCTTCTTCTCTCTCCATATTACGTCTGATTAACTGACGCTAAATCTTTTAGTTTCTGTACTTAAAAAACTGTTCTTTGGCTACAATAAAATGCTGAGATGCAATGGGAGCAAAAACAGAAAGATAATGAATGTGATCATACTTCTTTAGAGACAGACTTTCAAAAGAGGAAAATGACTCTTTTAGGAATTCTGTCCTGCAGGTGGCATTTGGCTTTTCTCTTACCAGGGTTTCTCTTCTCTCAAGGTTGGAGACTTTTGGAGGGCAAATGAAAGGAAAAAAAAGACAAGTTTTCTACATTCTCTCTGAATTTTGGAATTCCGGTCCTCATCCAAGAATTAGAGTTTCTCTTTTTTTTTCTGTCTTTGTTCCTCTGTACTTCCTGAGTGGTTTAGCTAGTGAACGCCTAAGAAAAAGAAAATTGGGATTTAGTCCTATTTGATTTGTCTGTTGATTTAGGTGCTATTTATTGTTATACATGTTAGAAATTGTTAAATGTCCCACATATTCTATTCGAATTTCATAAGCATAAGCAATACAAATAAGATTTAAACATTTGTTGTATTTTTCAATAATAGAAATGCATAACTCTAACAACTTTATCATTTTTCTTAAGTACTGAGACTGGATCTGAGAGACATGAATTCAAATACTGAAATACATATAAAACTATTGCTTTTTATCTTAAGACAAGTTCTGAGTATATATCTCAGACTAAACTCGAACTTGTGATCTTCCTAACTCAGGCACACAAGTGTTAAGATTAAAGCAATGCACCAACATAACACATTTACTACTAATTTAAAAATCATAGCTATTTTACAGATTTTGTGACTGTTGATGATTTCCTGAATTTCTTTCCTGGTATATTTGTTGGTGGTGTATAGAAAGGCTACTGATTTGTGGGTATTAATTTTAATTGCTACTACTTTGCTGAATGTATTTCTGATGAAATCATTATGATTCTTTATATACAGAATCAAATTGTCTTTAAGTAAGGATTCTTTGACTTCTTCCTTTCCAAATTGTATACCCTTTATCTCATTTGTCTTAATTCTTAGCTAAGATTCAAGAACTATATTGAACATGAGTGACTAGAGTAGGTATTCTTTTCCTGTTCCTGATTTTAAGGGAATGCTCTCTGATTCTCTCCTTTTAGTATGATGTTGGCCGTGGGCTTTGTTATATTGCCTGCATCATGTAGAGTTATGTTCCATGTATCCCTAATTGGTCTACAACTATTATCATGGGAGAATGTTGGGTTTTGTCAAAGGCTTTTTCATCAAATGAGATAATCATGTGGTTTCTGCCTTTGAGTCTGTTTATGTGGTGGATTATGTATATTGATTTTCAACCATCCTTGCATTCCTGGAATAAAGTCAACTTGATGTGTCTTTACATTTGGTTTATGAATATTTTATTGATAATTTTTGCAGCTATGTTCATCAGAGAGATTTGTTTATTGTTTCCTTTTTTGTTGGGTCTTTGCCTGGTTTTGGTATTAGAATAATACTGACTTTATATAAGGTTTGGGAGTGTTCCTTCATTTTCTAATTTACAAAATAATTTGTGGAGTATCAGTGTTATTTCTTCTTTGAAAATTTTGCAGAATTCTGCACTGTATCCATTTGGAACTTGGCTCTTTATTTGGGAGATGTTTAATTAGTCTATCTCATTGGTTGTTATGGGTATTTTAGATTATTTTTGCCATCTTGATTAATTATGCTAGGCCAAAAATATGTAGAAAGCTATATTTCTTTTAGATTTTCTATCTTAATTGAAAATAGATTTTGAAGTATATCCTTATGATTTTATGAATTAATCCATGTCTGTTGTAATGTTTCACATTTCATCTCTGAATTTATTTTGGTCCTTTCTCCCTTTCTTTTAATTTGGCTAAAGTTTTGTCAATCTTGTTAATATTTTCAAAGAATCAAGACATTTTTCTTGATTAGTTCTCTTCATTTGTTTTCATTAACTTTAGCCTTGATTTTATTTATCTCATCCCATTTCGTTTTAATTAGGTGGTGTTTGTTCTTAGTTTCCAAGGCTTTAAGGTAGGTCATTAATTTATTTCTATGAGATGTTTCTAATTTTCAAGTGTAAGCATTATTACTATAATTTTTCCTCTTAGGATTGCATTCATTGTGTTCCAAAGGTCTTGGTTATATTGTTTTCATTCTCAGTAGATTCTAAGAAAATTTTTATTTAATTCTGGATTTCTCCCAAAATTCAATTTTCATTCAATAATGTGCTTTTTAGCTTCCATGAATTTGTGTACTTTTCCCCATTTTTATTGTTGTTTTCAAGTTTTATTCCTTCTTGGTTGAATAAGAAATATGATGCTATTTCAGTTTCTTTAATTTGTGGTGACTTATTTTGTGTCCTATTGTGTGGTCAATTTTAGAAAAATTCCACAGGTTGCCAATAAGGTAATGTATTCTTTGGTGTTTGGATGGAACATTCTGTAGATCTCCATAAAGTTCATATGATTTATGGTGTCATATAACTCCAGAAGTTTTCTGTCGGTTTTTTCTTTTGTGTATTAGAACTGTATATTGGTGACAGCAAGGTATTGAAGTCAAACTCTACTCCTGTGTTGGGGTCAAAGAGGTATTTGAGTGGCAATAAAGCTTGTTTTTCAAGGAAATTGGATGTCCCAATGTGAGAGACATAGATGTTTAGGTTTGAAATTTCTTTCTGATGAATTTTTACTTTAGTAAAAATGAAATGGTCTTCATCTCTTTCCTCACTAGTTTTTGTTTGAAGTCTATTTTGTTGGAAATTAGAAGAGCTACACTTGAATTCTTTTGACTCAATTTGCTTGAAATATCTTTTCCATCCTTTTAACTTTACGTAATGTTGATCATTGTTCGTGAGGTACATTCATTGGAAGCAACAAACTATTGAATCCTGTTTTCTAATCCAATCAGTTAGTCTGTGAATCTTTATGGGGGAGCAGAGATGTTTATTAATTGTTGTTAAATTTATGTTGTAGTGTTTTTTTTCTTTTGCTTATCAGGGGTGGAGTGCTTTTATTCTTTGTGCCCTCTTGAGAGTGTTTAATCACTTCTGAGCAAAGTATTCCATTGAGTAGTCTCTGTAGAGCAGTTTTGTGGACATAAATTCCTTAAATCTATTTTTGTCATGGAAACATAAAATATCTAGGAAGAAATCTAACAACAACAACAAAAAATAAGAGCCTGAAAAGTAAAAAACTTTAAAATTTATTGAAGGACCTTGTGTGTTCATGGATCAGTAGGATTAATATCGTAAAAATGGCCATTCTATCAAAAGCAATCTACAAATTCAGTGAAATACCCATTAAAATTCCAGCACAATTATTAACAGAAATTGAACTAATAATTGAAAATCTCATATGGAATAAAACCCAGGTAGACAATAAAATCTTGAACAATAAAAGAATGCTTCAGGCATTGCTATCACTGATCTCAAATTATCCTACAGAACTATAGTAATAAAAACAGCATGATACTGACATAAAAAATTCAAATAGAATAGGAGAATATAAATGAGGATGTACATTTACAGCAACTTGATTTTTGACAAAGAAGCCAAAATACATACTAGAAGAAAGACATTAATTTCAACAAATGTTGCTGGTCAACTGTATAAGGGCATATAGAAGAATGTATCTTGATCTCTCGCACCATGTGCAAAATTCAACCTCAAATTAATCACAGACCCCAATATAAAACCTGATACCCTGAATCAGATAGAGGGAGAAGGTAGGGAATATACTGGTACTTATAGGCACAAGAAAGAACTTTCTGAACAGGACTCCTACGGTGCAAGCATTAGATCCAACAACTGACAAATGAGACTACATGAAATGAAAATCTTTCTCTACATCAAAGGACACCATCTTTCAAGTGAACAGACAACCTCCGGAATGAGAAAAACAACTTTACCAGCTATACTTCTGGTAAGGTGTTAATATACAAAATATGCAGAGAACATACAAAATGAACACTAAAAAATCTAAATAAAATAAAATAAAAATGGGGCAAGAAACTGAACAGTGGGGTGAATCCATAGTTTCTTAAAAGTGAATATTCGAAGATGGTTGTAGAGGTACATTCTACATTCTTTTTTTCTTTTTTCTTATTCTTTTATTGGTCTTTTTTGAGACAGGGTCTCCCTGTAGCCCCAGCTGGTCTGGATTTGCTATGGAGACCAAATTGGCCTTGAACTCACAGAGATCCTCCTGCCTCTGCCCCAAATGCTGGGATTAAAGGCGTGTGCCACCATGCCCAGCCTGAGGTACATTCTTTTAATCCCAGAATTTTTGAGGTAAAATCAGGCAGATCTGTGATTGAGACCAGCCTTGTCTACATAGTGAAATCTACATAGTGAATTCCAGGTCAGTTGGGGCTACATGTTCTCTTTCTCTCTCTCTCTCTCTCTCTCTCTCTCTCTCTCTCTCTCTCCCTCTCCCTCTCCCTCTCCCTCCCTCCCTTCCTCCCTCCCTCCTTTCTTCCCTCCCCCTGTCTCACAAACACACACACACACACAAACACACACACACATTTATACATTTTCAAGTACTTAGTTTCCTTCTTTTCTTGGTTCAAAACAAAGGTGCATTTTACACCAGTTGCATTCCTTTTCTCTTGTTAATAATGAAGTATCATGAAGAAATATGATTTATTGCACAATTATAGAGCTGACATTTCCTTTAAAGCAAGTTTAACACGACACATCTGAAGTTTTCATTTGAAATTAACATTACTGTTACATTTCCTATTACACACAAATTAACATATTGTAACAATAAATACTGCATTGTAAAATGAATTAATGAAACAGATATGCTCCTATTCAAAAGTTTAGCAGTATTCATCAAATTTGAGCAATAAAATAATATATATATATTTCTCAAGCATTTGGAAACTACATTCTTTATTAATAACAGAAATTTAGACCAAGATTTTGTTCACATTTTATTGTTAAAAAATAATTTACCCTCAAAATTATTTCGGTTTGCTATTACTTATTAAAGAAAGTGTGCTTTTTAATGTATCTCTTTAAACTGTGTGCCATGAAAACTGTGGCATTTGCATTTGTGAAAATCTCGTAAAGATCAGCACATCAAGTTTTCAAGTCTTGCTGGGTGAGCATAGTATTTTAACCAATATTAATTTTTGTAGGTATAGGCAATGAAATCATTTTTTTCTTGTTTTGTAAAATTATGTTTATTTGTATACATTTAAAATATTTTAAAGGGTGATATATGTATGGAAAGGAGAGAATAAATTACTACAAAAATATTATTACAAGCTAAAGAGACAGCTGTAGCATCTGGTCACTCTTACAGCAGTCCTGGATTTGATTCCCAGCATACACATGGCAGCTAACAACCACCCATACCTCCAGTTCCAGGGGAATTTAAAGCCCTATTTTGACCTCCACAGACATTGCACAACAGAGATACACTAACATACATGCATGCAATACACTCATACACATACAATATGCATTATGAATATTAATTTACATTTGATATTACAGTTAATAGTAGCAATATAATAACAATAAAGTTACGTACCAGGAATTAATATGTATATATTTCTATAACCATATATATATACATATATATATGTACTTTTGTATATGCACAAATACATATGTAGAGCATATTTGCGTGTGTATGTTTTTGTTTGTTTTCATGGAGCTCGAAGGTCCATGTTAAATGTTTTCTTTTATTGTTCTCCACTTTATTTTGGAATTAATTGATTTTTTGAGGCAGGCTCTTTTGTTACCCCACTTGCGTGGAACTTGCTATGAAGACCAGGCAGACCTCAGTCTCACAGAGATCTGCCTGTCTCTGTTTCCCATGTTCTGGGACTAAAGGTGTGCACTACCATCCCCAGTTCATACCTTATTTTTTGACACAGGGTTTATCACCAATGTAGCCAAACAAGAAAAATTAAATATTAGGTATTTCCAAGAAAAACTGAAGACAACTGGGTTTGTCCTGCTTTCTGCAGCAACTCTTATGCTGAGAACAGCAAGTGAGTACATGATAGGTAGCTAATAAAGATCTATTTGATGAAAGGATGAATGAATAGAGAATATTTATGAATTATAATTTCTTTAAGAATAGCAAAATGGAAGTTGTAGATATAAAAGTTTCAATACATTGTTCCACACTTAGAAAACTAAAACCAGATATTTAATCAGAGAAAGATAAATAGTGCAAAATGTTTGAAGTTCAGAGAATCACTTATAATTCAATATACACTATTTTCTTCTACCTTTCAAGAAATAATTCAGTTTTAAAATTTGATCTTAGTAGTTGAACAAAGTTAAATAAATAATTCCAAATCTGAGCCATTGGTACTGATGATTCCCCATAATAATCAGATTTCTGATGTTTACAAAAATACACTATGTTCTGTAGACAGAGGAGAAAATATTGAATCTTTAAATGAGCAGTTATCTTGTAAGTGAAATGAGTTCTCCAGACAATATTGAAATCAATATTTTCAGAAGCAAGTTCAAGAGAATGTGTGAAATATTGCAAAACCACAAGTGATAAAAACTCTTTCTATGCAATATATGACCATATTTAATAAACAGTTATAGCCAATCAATACTCTGGAAAAAAATAGAAATGGAGCTATGAAAGTCATTAAACCTCAAAACAGCAGGTGATTTAGGGAACACATTTATTTCTTAGTAAAGTTGAATTAGCTGATGGAAAATCTTAAGAAATTGATTGACAAAAAGAAATAAAAACCCTGTATTTATCTCCAGAATTCAGATTGATGGAGTCACACACATACATCTTAAATCATCACTAACATTCAGAATTGCAATTCTAAGCAGTTTCTACTATGAAAATATCAAAACTATCCTTGAAGCTAGACAATAATAGCTGATTTAATATTTTTTCCTATTCCAAATACACTGATAAACAAGAAGTCAAACGTAACGTTTTTGAATATATGGTTAAATGTTTGAAATTTACATTTAAAATATTATTTTTATTTTATGTATCTGAATGTATTGTCTGCATGTATGTTAGTGCACCCATGTAGTGCAATGCACACGGAGGTCAGAAGAAGGTGTCGTATTCCCTGGAACTGGAGTTAGAGATATTTGATAGCTGACATGTGGGTGTTGGAATTAAACCCAGGTCCTCTGCAGGAGAACCTAGTGTTCTTAAACGCAGAGACATTTTCCAGCCCCCAAGTTTACTTTTGTTGTCTTAACAGACAAATTATTAGAGGCCGGAAGGATGACTTAGCTGTTAAGAATACTGATTGCTCTTGCAGAGGACACCGGTTCGAGTCCCAACACTGAAAAGGAGCTTAACTTCTGTTCATAACTCCGGTTTCAGGTGGTCCAATGCCTTTTGATCTCTTCAGTCATTGCATGAAAAGGGTGCACTTACATATATGCAGACGTAGCACTCATATACATAAAATAAAAACAGTAAATAAAATATTTTTAAAAAGGTATATTATATTTTTTGGCCTTATACCAAAATATTTTTTCTAATTTCCTTAGTAATTATTTGGAAACAAATTTCATAATAAGGTGTATAAGTCACATTAGCGAATACATTATAAATCATGAACACAAACAGACATATTCAGAAATTTAAATTGTTCAGTCATAGTATATGAGAAACAAATCACATAGAATTTTATAATTCCAATGAAACTATTGATTAAGTTCCTGGGCATATCGTAGAGTAAAAGTGGCATCAATATTTCAAAGTTTTGTTAGTTAAATGGTATACCTTAATTCTCAGATTATTTATTTTTAATTTTACAGCTCTCTGATAATAAAATTTAAAATCACAAATGTTCTCTTTTATAAAGTCTGATTTTCCAATGTCAAAACTCATTATCATTTCATTTACCATGTGTTAATAGCTGCAAAATTTAGATATTTCATTGTAAGATTATGTTATGTATTTTCATTAATTTTTTTCTCTAGTTGAATAACCTTTTACTTCATATGTTATTTTAATTTTCCCTCCATGACAAATATGACTTAATTGGAATTTACAAATTCTGCTTTCTATTGTTTCAAACAATTTGACAATCTCTCAGACCATTAATCCTATTGATCATCTAATTAGAAAAGTCACTCGAATAACCAAGTAGCTCTGATATTTTATGTAATCATCAGACTACATACATACATGTGTCTCATGTATTTGCGTAGCTTCTTTACAAGTGTACGTGTTCAAAGACATTTATTTTCTTATGTACAAGTATATTTTATCATAAGTGAATAGCTATATGTTAGCTTTACTGTAATATTTTTACTTGTCTAGCAACATCAAAATAGAACAAAAACATCAGCTATCTATAAAAATAATAAAGCAGTTTGTTGTTTTCATGATATTACTTTTAAAATTGCTCACCTTAAATCTCATGATACATTTTAAATGTCTGCATGAAACTGGAAATTCTTTTTTACAGCCACACACACACACACACACACACACACACACACATAATGTAGTCCTACTCATCACTCAAATTTTTTCTTTGACACAGCATCACTTCCTGCCTCCATGTGATTTTTCTTGTACTTATTCACTGCTATTCTTTGAGTTCAAATGTCAGTGACAGCCAGAAAATCCTTTGCTTAGTCTAATCCATGTGAATTTCAACTCTCTAATATTGTAGTATAATTAAATACAAATTGATTTAATGAGAATAAGCCATGCAATATATTGTTCAGAATTTAGTATTGTTAAACAAGTTTATTTTATCATTTAACTATCAATTGCAGCTAGCAGAAACATCAATCCTTTATGAATTCATATCTGTGGAATATATTTAGATGACATCAGTTACTAATGCAATGAAATGCTAGCCCAAATTTAAAAAAAATGACTAAATGAAGAAAGGATGTAAATTAAAAGATTGTCTATTTATTTCTATATACAATCAATTGTCTCTCATTGTCATATGCATTTATTGCTGTGAGATACAAGCAAATCAAAGTATGAGCTCTGTTATAAATCAAAAGGAGAGTTAATTGGAAGGCATCACATTCATATGCATCATGCATAGATAACTTGCAGTCAAAAATTTTATTAATGTATATTAATCTGTACTGATTTATATTATTTATTTTCCATATGATTCTAAATAAATATTACAGAAAATCCTTATGATTGATGGAAATCAACATTAACTTTGAATTAAAACTGCAATAATAGTGATTACAGTTGAATATGACAGTTTGATAATACACTTAATGTTCAAGGTAATGAATATTAATATTTGAAAAATAACACTGAAAAATAAAAATATATTAACTTTTACCAAAACCTTAATCAAGATTACAAAATGCAACATATGTCAAATTTCAAATAGTTATTTTGAAAACACAATCAAGATGTATTTTTATTAGATGTAAATATTGCAATTAATATTTTGTTTGGCTCCATATTGTACTTTGAAATTCTTGTACAAGAGAAAATGCTCAATTGCAAGAGTTAAAAAGTGAATACGGATCACAATTCATTTTCTTAAGTGTACTTGGTAAGCATATAACATTTTAATCAAAAATTAGTGTTTTTCCTATAATGGATATAGGAACAAGGAATACTTAAATAATAACAAATACCGTTTCCTAATTTCTGTTTTCTTGCTTCCTATAAATTACAAATTTAGTATATTTCAAAGAAAATTTAAAAGAACAATTATTGCAAGTAATACCACATTCTTTCTGTTAACCGTGATTTTATATTATGTTATTGATGAAAAATTGACCATTCCAAAGCTGAAGTTCAGTAAAGGAAATTGGTTGGTTAACTATGTGTAAATACGTATGTTGCATTAAAAAATAACGAATTCAGATACCTTCTTGGAAAAGTATTAATTATGATAATGCTATTAAAATAAAAATAAAATTCTGTGGCTATGTAACTACAAGTGCAGATTACTAGCATGTGATTACAAACGACTTAACAGATATGCAAGTGAATGAAACAAGCTTCCAAAGACTACATCAAATTGATATTAATCTTGTCCATTATACACACAAACACATGCACACACACACACACACACACACACACACAGACAAACACACATCTTTCATGCTGATTGGTTCATTTCAATGAGGATTGATTGGAATCCTGAATAGAAAGAAAACCTTAAAATTATTATAAGTTATTGGTTAGAAATTATTCAGTCATATATAAAATGCATTTAAAGTTCACACATTATTATATACTTTATTTTAATTTATATTTTTACTTTGGTAAAACAGTTATGAAATATTTTTAACAGACACAGCATCAAAATTCATCAAAAGAAGTACTCAGAAAGCACGACATACATACAGTTAAATCCATGCAGGCATCACACCCCCACACAAAATAAAAATAAATATATTTGAAGAACCACTCAAAGATTCAATAATTTTTAAAAGAAAATTAATAATTCCACAAAGATCAATGGTTTTTATATGTTTTCACATTCTGCCTGAGAATTTTGAAGGTATTTTTGTGTGTATGTATGTATGTATGTATGTATGTATGTATGTGTGTATGTTCAGGCACTGAACAGTATTTGTCAGACATAACATAGCCATTAAACACATAATCTCCAAGCAACTGTGACTGCATGGACAAAATGTGTGTGAGATCAAGCCAGCCAAAATCTAAAAACGGGCTCGGGAGGGTCTCATGAAGTCGCTCCTGTAGCTGAGGGAGGAGCTATTGACCATTGAGGAATGAGTCAGGTTTCTTCAGAGACGCGATCCCTGAGAGGCTACCCATATTTCAGTTGATATCTCTATAGCCATGGACACAAAGGGTTAAAAAAATGTACATGAATCTGGGAGAGAAAATTGATGGGAAGGTAGGAGAAGAATTGGAGAAGAAGGAACGGGGGATAGATATGATCAGAACTTATATTCATGTATGAAATTCTTTAACATTTGCAGAAAAAAATGAAGCAAAGATGCAATTTCTCTGGAGTTGGTTGTAATGTGCTTTTTTTACTGATTTATTTATATGTTAGAAGTCACAAGACAGGAAAATGATAATTACTGCTTATACTTATTCTTCCATAAGGTTGCAATCTATATTACACAAACAGCATTCAAAAAAAGGAAAGAAAACATAAATTTTTTTATTCATTCATGCGTGTTTGACATTTGGATTGCTTCCACTGAGGTGAGGAAAGCGTCTGTGAACATGGATGTGCAAGCAACTGTTGGAGTCAATACCTCACTCCTTTCTACTATGTGCTCAGAAGCAAAATTGCTGAGTTACACGATAATTTCATGCCAGTGCATTTTAATACTTATTTTGTTTTATTTGGTGTGTGTGTGTGTGTGTGCGTGTGTGTGTGTGTGTGTGTGTGTGTGTGTGTGTGTGTGTCTGTGCACTCACATGCCATGGATGCTACGTTTGTGGATTTCAGAGGATATCTTGTGTCATTTGGTGCTCGCCTTTCAATGTGGGTTCAAGGGATTGAACTCAGATGGCTAGGTTTCTGCAGCAAGACATTTCACCCACTGATCTATCTCAGTGTTTTGTTTACATATTTCAAATTTAAGTTTTTATACACTATAATATATAATAGAGATCACATGTACTATTTTCCACACTTCCTCTAACTGTAATATTTTTGGAAAATAGAATACAAGACTTCAATTAGAAAAATGACTTTGTTCAAATTCACTTATATGTTTAAATTTCACTGTGTGTGTGTGTGTGTGTGTGTGTGTGAGAGAGAGAGAGAGAGAGTGGACTGTGTGTGCTGATGCTCACAGAGGCCAGAGGAAGGTGTGAGAACTGGAGTTAGAGGCAGTTGGTTGTAAGCCACTATGTGGGTGCTAGGAACTGCTGCCTCCCCTCCAACATTCCTCCCTTTGAAGAGGTAACACTAAAATCTTTTAAGGATTAGATACAAGCTCCCAAATACTTTCTGACATTTTTGGCCTTGGAAGAGAGTATGTTGCTAACAGGTCCATTTGAGTTTTGAGTTTTAGCCAAGAAACTGACTACTTTTCTTTGGGGTCTTTTTACCCTAACTGCCTAGCCAATTCCTACCACCTGTTCTTATCATGCCAACCTCTGAAGAGGTTGCTCAAATTGCCAGTAGGTAATAGGAACTCAGACCACTCTGGCTCCTTCCATGCTGGACAGGGATGCAGGGTGAGGCAATTGTATTCCCCCCATCACTGGGTTTTTCTAAAAGTCTCCCTAATTTCACAACTCTTAGTTCTAAGAGGAAAAGAAAGTCCTTGAAATATGAATAGGAGATATAAGTATTCTTTAAGGAAGTGACTCTAGATATGCTGACAAGATTCCAATGGATAGACATACACCGATGGACATCTGGGTAGAAATGTTTGAATGGATAAGACTTAACATATATGAAAAAATACATGAAATTCGACGGGGAGGGTTGGGGGCAGAAAGGAGGCTTAAATTTGATTAAGATATATTAGATGAAATGCACAAAAAGAAATAAAAAATTGGGGAAAAAACAAGGAAATTTTGCTTTTGAAGATGAACTCATAGATTTTGCATTTAAAAAGCTCTAACCCAGTAAGTTGCTGATAGTGAGTGTCAGTTAAGTCCACTCCACCATATGAAGTAATAGTAAAGCCACACTGGGTTAAACTGAGCTTTACTCTGACGCCTACTGTAAAATGTTACGTTCTTACTTGAATCACAAAGCCTCATACACAAAGCAAGTTGGTATTCTAGTAATATCTTTTTATTGATAGTCTGTGCTACTGCTTTTGTTTTTGGAAAATGAATTTCAAATGCATAAACATCCTCAAGGGTACTGTTATTTTTTCAGCAATTCCAAATAATTTGCCACTTAATATTGAAATTTTGTATTTTTCATACAGAATATCTACAAAAATCTTAATCATCTTTATACCCATCTCCCTACTCGCACCTTCCCATAGCTGCCCCCTCACAGGAACCCATATACTCTGTCATCCTTGTTAAGGCCCATTTGGTCACGTCAGTGTCCCCAGATGTTTCTGGGTGCAAGTCCATCCACTTAGGTCTAGTCAGCCTATCCAGAGTTCCTTGTTTTAGGAAGATCAGCTTTTCCTCACCTAGCAGTAATCGCTTGCCAATATTTCTCCAGATAGGATTGGGATCTGCTGTTCATTTTCCCAGTTCTATGCTGGGATTTTGTCTGCTTGAGTTTGCATGGGACTTCTGTATGCTGACACCATTGAATAGGATCATATGAGCAGATTCCCAGGAGCTTGTAGGACTCGGTTTCCGTATGGTCATGCACCTCCTCCTCTTCCCCGATGGTCCCTGAGCCATGGATGGGTGAAGTCTAATATAGGAATCGTTCAAGGACCAGCATTCAGAAAATTCATAATTTCTACATTTTGGCCATTTGTGATGTTTTTGTATGTGTTCCTGGCCCTCTGTTGCATCAGGGAGATTCATTAATGAGAACTGAGATTCACTATAACCCTCTCCTTTACCGCAGTTTTATGTTCCATGCACCTGTGGTATAAAGGTCACACTGTAGATCTGTCACTTAGCCCTAGGCAATTCATAAACAATGTGGTACTTGGAAATTGTCTCCAACTGGTGCAGAAGAAGCTTCTTTGATTAGTGGTGACTGATACTTGTCTGTAAATATAAGGATACATATTTTTCAGAAAGTAAGAAATTACATTTCTCTGGATGGGTGACAGTCTTGGGGTTTCTTCTAAGATCTATGACCACTCCAACCATATGTATTAGGTTATGTTTACAGTACCAGACTTGAGTTTCCTCCTATTGAGTGGTTGGTCTTTAATCCATTTGGATCCTAATTAGGTAGCTATCGATTGTCCCCAAGATAATATACTACTACTGCACTGATGTCATATGCTGTGCTGGACATTGATGTGATTAATTCATTTTGAAACTGGCATTGGACCATAGAATGATGTTTTGTCTGGGCACCTTCATATTGCTCTCCAAAGCTTTGATATCTAGTCTTCAAGGGAAGTGGTTTCAGGTCAGTTCCAGATCCACTGCTCAAAATCCAAGCCAAAGTATGTTCTGTATTTAGCAGTAGGGACTTACCTTCAAGTTATGGAAGGCTATCAAGAGCTGTGGCAATAGCCTGTGTAATTTTGGAAGTCTCTTGGACCACACTGACCTACAGCTCAAAGGAAACTATCTCCTGTCAAGCACTGTTTCTTGTTATGTAGTCTTTAGCTATATACATGGACTCATGTAGAGATATTGTTCGTGTAATTTGTCATAAGGTTGTTGGACTAATATGATTCCCTCCATTTTTTTAAACTAACTAGACATTATCTCTCCTCTCTCTCTCTTCTCTCTCTCTCTCTCTCTCTCTCTCTCTCTCACTGTCTAACCCTTCCTCCCTGGTTTCCTTATTTAAAGTGCTCTCATTTTCCCCATTTCTCCCTTGATAATGCTAGGCTCCTATGGTCCCACCTCTCTTGAGTTCCTTCTTTCCCTTTATCTCCAAGTTTCCTTGTATAACCCTTTCCTCTCACCCATTTAAAAGGCCCCAATTTTATCAGTTTCTCCCATAATAACACCTGTCTCTTACTGTTCTTCTCTCTCAGGTTCTTTTTTTCCCTTTAACTCCCTGGTTCCTTTTCATTTTTCTGTTTCCTGGAGTTACATCTGATTACATACACACACATAAGGATCTGGTGTTAGGATCCACATATAAGGGAGGTGCTAGGATTCAAAATACATCCCTAGTCTTCTGTATTTGTGGTACTTCACCTATTATGAGAGTTTCCAGTTCCATTCATTTACCTGCAAATTTCATGATTTCATCTTTCTTTGCTGTTGAGTTGAACTCCCTTGTGTAAATGTACCACATTTTCATGATCCACTCATCTATTGAGGGATGCTTCGGTTGCTTCCATCTCTTAGCTATTGTGAAAAGAGCAGCAAAAAAACATGGTTGTACAAGTGTCTTTGCAATAGGATGAATTATTTGGGTATATGCCAAGGAGTGGTATAACTGGGTCAAATGGTAGGTTAATTTTAGTTTTTTAAGAGTTTTCCACACTGCTTTCCATAGGGGTTGCAAAATTTTGCAATCCCACCAGCAGTGGAGTGTTCCTCTTTTCCCACATCCTCTCCAGCATTTAGTATCATGTATTTTCTTGATTTTTGCATGTCTGACTGTAGTAAGATGATTACTAAAGTCGTTTTAATTTGCATTTCCCTACTTACAAATGACGTTGAACATCTTTTAAGAAGTTTCTTAGCCATCTTTATTTCTACTTTTGAGAACTCTTTGTTCAGATTTTTAGCCCATCTTTTAATTGGGTTGCTTGCTTTCTTGCTTCTTTTGTTTTATTCTGGATGTTAAAACTCTATCAAAAGTGTCTCTGATGAAGATTTTCTCCCACTGTATGGATTTTCTCTTCACTTCCTTCTTTGTTTCCTTTAGTATATAGAAGCTTTTCAGGTTAATGAGGTCCCACTTGTTCATTCTTGACCTTAATTCCTGAGCAATTGATGCCCGCTTTAAAAGCTCCTTTCCTACATGTTGCAGGTTAGTTTTAGAGCTTCTGTTTTTACACTGAGGTCTTTGATCCATTTGAGGTTGACTTTTGTGCAAGGTGAAAGATAGGGGTATAGTTTCATTCTTCCAGTTTTGCCAGTACCACTTGCTTAAGATGCTATCTTTCTTCTAGTGAATGTTCTTGACCCCTTTGTCAAATATCAGGTGGCTGAAATAGCATGTACTCATGTTTGGGTCTTCAATTATGTTCCATTAATCTATAGAGCTATTATTTTTTTTTTGCTAGTACCATGATGCTTTTGTAACTATAGCTCTGTAATATCTTTTGAAGTCTCTTATAGTAGTCCCACCAGTATTGCTCCTTGTGCTCATTCTTGCTTTGGTTATCTGTGTGGGTTTTTTTTTTTTTTTTTTGTAGTTCTGTATGGATTTAGGGATTTTTTTCTGATTCTATTAAGAATGTCTTATTGATTTTGATTGGCATTGCACTGAATTTATCAATGACTTGGTAAGACTGTGATTATTCACAGTATTAACTCTTCCAATCCACGAACATGTGAGGTCCTTCAATCTTCTGGTGTCTTCCTCAATTCCTTTCTTTAAAGATTTAAATTTTTTGCTGTAGAAATTTTTGATGTCTTTTTGTCAGGTTTATGTCAAGATAATTTTTGAGGCTATTGTGAATTGGAGGGTGTCCATGTACTCTTTTTCCAACTGCTTGTTATTGGTATATAGAATGGCTACTGGGTTTTGTCAATTAATTTTATAACTTGTCACTTTACTGAAACTGTTAATCATTTCTCAGAGATTTCTGATGGAATTTTTGACATCTCTTGGGTATAATATTATATCATCTGCAAAAAGGAATAATTTGACCTCTTCTTTTCCAATTAGTATCCCTTTAATTTCCTTATCTTGTCTTATTACTTGTGCAAGGTTTTTAAGCACTGTATTGAAAAGAGTGTAGATAGTGGACATCCTTGTCTGGTTCCTGATTTTACTGGGACTGTTTCCAGTTTTTCTCCATTTAGGATACATGAAACCTGAAAATCTTAAGCTGTTAGAAGGAAACATAGACCATACCCTATAAGAAATAGGTGCAGAAAGTATTTTCTAAATCAGAGATCTGTTGCTCAGGATATAAGGTGAAAAACAGACAAATGGGACCTCATTGAATTTAAAAAGCTTCTGTACAGCAAAAGGAACTAACTCATCAAGTGAAGAGGAAGCCTACAGAGTGGAGACAATTTTCACCAGCTGTTCATCTGATAGAAGATTAAAATCCAGAACATACAGAAAACCTCAGTAAACTTGAGTCCTGAAAACCAATGACCCAATTCAAAAATGAGCTATGAATCTGAACAGAAGTATCTCAAAAGAAGAAATAACAATGGCTACGAAACACTGTAAAAAATGTTCAACATCCTTAGTAATTAGGGAAATGAAAATCAAAACTAACTTATGATTTCAACTAATCCCACTGAGAATGGCTAAGGTCAAGAGAACAAATGACCCGAAATGCTGGCAAGGATGTAGGGAAACAAGAATCTGTCTCCAGTGTTGGTGGATTTGCAAACTTGCAACCAGTGTAGTCATCAGTTTGGAGAACTTTTTGAAAGCTGGAAATAAATCTACTGTATAATCCAGTCATACATTTCTTTGGATTTGAATGAAGTTATCCTAATACAGAGATACTCTCACAGCTCTGTTTAGTTGCTGCTCTTTTCTCAATAGCTAACAACTGAAAAAAAAAAAAAAACTAAATGTCTCTCAACTGTTGAATGGATAATGAAAATGTGGCACATGTCCTCGATTGAGTTCTATTTAGAGATAAAGAAAAATAAAATCATGAAATTTGCATGTAAGTGTATGGAACTAGAAACTGTTTTTACTAAGTAAAATAACATACACTTAGGAAAAAAGGTATGTACATTCTCTGTCACTTGTGGAGCTTAGCTTCAAATCCTTAGATGTGAGTACATATCCTGATGTAACCACAGAGGTCAGGAAAATGGAAAGGAGCTCTGGAGTTAAAGGGGAAGAAGATCTCAAGAAAGAGGGATAATAAGAGTCAGGTCTTACTTGAGGGTAAATGAGGAAAGTGGGGGTACTTTTAAATGTATTTTCATTGAGTTTTTGTGTATTTCTTTATATCACTTTTAATCAAATTTAGATTCCCCCTCTCCCATCTGTGCCCACCCTTAATCTCCTGCTTGCCACAGGATTTCAAGCATTCTGTCATATATGTTAAAACCTATCTGATCAGAAATTTTTACCAAGGTGTGTCATTCACTGGAGTCTACTCAGCCTATCTAGTCTATCTAGAGAGTAGATCTTAAAGATCTACTGTCCTTCACCTCACCTCAATCAGTTGCCAATAGTTTCTCATCTAAGGTTGGGACCTGCTGCCCAATTCCCCAGTTCTGTGCTGGGTTTTTGACTAAATGAGTTTGTATGGTCCTTGTGAATGCTGTCACCTCTGCTGTAAGTTCCTACGAACAAGTTCCTAGTGGCCTGAAACCTCTTATTTTCATGCACCAACCCTACTTCTTACATTCTTTCCATCCCCTCTTCTGCAATAATCCCTGATCCATGGATGGGTGAGGTTTAATATAGCAGTCCTATCCAGGGACATAGCTCTGCAGTCTCAGATTCTTACATATTCCAAAAAATGCCCTAAAATCTTTTCTGAAGGAACTATACAGAATGGATCATAAAATGCAGATTTAAAAAGTTTTTTTGAATGTGAAATTACATTATTTTCCCATTGTTATTTACCTTTTAATAAGACGTGCCATTTTTGTATGTAATATAAAATTCTTTGATAGAACAGTTTTTGGTAATCAAAATAAAACATAAAACATAGACCTGGAGAGATAGCTCAATGGTTAAGAGTGTTGACTGCTCTTGCAAAGAACCTTGCTTCATTTCCCAGCACCCAAATGGCAGCTAACAAACATCTGCAAATTCAGTTCCAAGGACTCCAATGCCTTCTTCTGACCTTCCCAGTCATTGTACAATATAGATGCACCTACATACATGCAGGAAAAACAAGCATACACACAAAAATAAATAAATAAATATTCTTTAAAATAGAAGTAAACACTACCTAATACAGTTCTTTTAAAATGTAATTTATTTAAATATAACTTCCAGTTAATGATTATATTATTTTTCTAAGTCTGTCACAATACTGCAATATGGATTATTTAAACAACACAAATTTGATAAGAAATCAGTTCTACAGGCTGAAAGTTGAAGATCAAGTTGCTGTGCTTGGCTTCTCCTCAGACTATCTCTGATTTTTTTAGGATTTATTTAAGATTGTGTATCTTTTGTGTTATCGTTCATGATATAAGGCTGCTGTCATTTTGGAGAGATTTGACAATTTCATTTCAGCTTGGGAGGCCATAATCAACATGACCAGCCTGTACAGTGTAAACGGAGTTTCAATCTTTCCTGGGTGTGGTGACCTCCCACAGCCAGGATAGAGTTGTTTTTACGCACCTAGGTATATAACAGTGACTCCATAGCATAAGACACTCTTTAATTTTTTTTCGAAATATTTTATTTTTTATTTTCAATTTATGCTTATGACTGTTTTGACTGCATGTTTGTAAATGTGCTGTGTGTGTAATGCTCATGGAGGCAAGAAGACATTGGTTCCAATGAAATGTGTTAGAGGTTGTTAGCCACCGTGTGGGTGCTGGGAATCGAACCTGAGTCCTCTGCGAAGGCAACTAGTTCTCTAAACTATTGAGATATCTCTCCAGCCTCTCTTTTTTTCTTTTATTATAAACATTTTCATTTTTATTGGATTTACATACCCTCCAATATGCCCCCTTACGATGAACCCTCCACCAAATTGTCTGTACTACTGCACACACAGATACATATATATATGCATATATATATATATATATATATTAGATATAGAATATAGACAGATAGATACAGAAGCCTATAGACTCAGGTGTGTGTCTCCAAATTGCATTTAAGACCTGCTTTGCAGAATGGAGCTCACACTTGACATTTATATCAGGGGAACCAGAGGCTAGAAAGCCCTTGGGCCATGGGAGAATGTCTAATACAATTATTCTGATTAATAGATATCACATTATACTTATTTCTTAGGGATTATAGTATACCCTTGTCTCCCGATTGGCTGGTTCCTCCAATGGGTGGTGCCTGTCACAAGTGGGAAGTAGGAAGAGAATCTGGGAGCCGTCTTTGGATGGAAGCCGGGCGCCGCTGGTAGAGCGTGATGGTGTAGGTGACAGCACAGCAACTCAAAAGCAGAATGGACTGACTCCCTGTGGACCTTGGGTGAGTGAATGCTAGTGGGCTATGGGCATGGCATTGTCTGATAAGGTGGGCTCTGAGTTGCAGCAGTGCTGAGCTAGGCACTGGGTACTCATTCCTTTGTAAGTTAATAAACTCACATAAAATATATTATATGCTTTGTCTGATTGCGCAGGAGACCCAGAGAGAATTCAGGCCACAGTGTGTGTATTACTTGTGCAAATCTTTTCTTCCTCTGTGAAATATAACTGTAAGTTAAATGTCTCATTTGAAGTTCATCACGTCTTTAAAGACCATATCTCCAGACAATACCTCCATATGGTGAAATACAGAGTTTTAGAACTTCAAGATACAAATCTGGGCAAGGTGACATGATTCAGTTATTAAAAATACTTATGCATGTGCTTCTGCTTTAAGAGTTTTGCTATTCACATGTTATACTCTATACTGACTGACCCAAAAAATTAATGATTGGAAGTTACCTCTTGAAACTGTTCTTAGTAGGAGAAATTATTCATAAAGTATGAGCAAGGATCAACAATTTCTTTATAATTTCATATGAAATATTTTCATCTCTGACTCTTCTTTCATGAAACAATTTCAAAGCATTGCCAAATTTCTCTATTAGCATTTTTTATATCTAGAGAGAATGAGAAAGCCTGGAGGGTGTCAACACAATTTATCTTCCTTCTTCTCCAAATTCCTTCAATAAGTTATTTGTTCACATTCTTGAGAACATAATAAAATATATGTAGACATTTCTTTCTGGTCAATAAGATTGTTTTCAACATTTTTCCCTGGATTATTAAGCTAAAAATGAATTCTAACACAAAGATTTATACTTGGGGAATCCCACTGTACCACACACTTCAATTTTCTTCACAGCTTTTCTTATATTTTTAATTATTTTTTTAGTTTGCTCACATGAATGGAATTTCTTCTGTTTTTCTGAGAATTTATAACATTATTTTAAAATTTGCCTCATGTAATATATTTTATCTATAAGTATACATGGATCTGAAGTTGAGTCACTTTAACTAAGTACAATGATTTTGGTCTCAGAATCAATAATGTTATTAGCCAGTAGAAACTGCTGAACATGCATTATATAAGGCATTGTGACAAACACCAGGAATATAACAATACAGTTAATAAAATAAATATCAGAATATTGTAATGGAGCTTTTATCGATTCTGAACATAATTGCCTTAAAAGAAGTGGACAGAGTAGGTAGAAAAGGATATTACAAAGAAAAGGGGAATAGTTAAATGATTTAGAGTCTTTATTCTTTTTACAGGGTACAAAACGGACTTTACCTCAGATTATATCATTTCTCCCAGTTCCTGAACATTCTCCCTAAAACTGAAAGAGTAAGACAATTGAGTTAAATTTTTGTAAATTATGCAAATCTCTAATTTGGAAACAGGTTTTTCCTCCCATTAAATTACACAAATGGTTCTTTTTAATTTTATCATCCATAATGAATTCTTTTTTAAATAAATAATTTATTGAGAATTTCATACATGCATATAAGTCATTTGATCAAATCCATGCCCACTCCCTCTCTCCAACTTCTCCCATATCTCCCCATCACTTTTTTCTGATATCTTCTTGTATTTTTTTCTCTTCTTTGATTTATTTATTTTTTTATGGGGCTTTTGGCTATTCTAACATTCCCTCTGAAGAAGTAAACCTAAAGGTTTTTAAGGATTGGGTAAAAGCTCTCAAATATTTTCAACATTTTTGGCCTTTGGAATGTAGTATGTTGCTAAGCGGCCCAAGGACATTGTGCATTATAGCCAAGAAACTGGCTACTTTTCTTGGGGCCTTTTTACCCTAACTGCCTAGACAATTTCTACCTCTTATTCTCATCATACCATTCTCTGAAGAAGTTACCCAAATTGCTGTTAGGGAATCAGGACTCAGACACAGACTAGTCTGGCTCCTTCCATGTTGAACAGGGACGCAGGGTGAGGCAATTGGAGTACACCTTCAGTGGGTCTAATTGAAATAATCCTTATTTTAGGGGGAAAATAAAGTCCTTGAATTGTGACTAGGAGATGTGAGGGAGAAGTAAAGGCAAGAGTAATTGTAAGTTCTGGACAGGGAACTAACAGGGCAAATTTCAAATGTTCATGTCAGAGTCCATTGGAATTTCTTGACAAGCGCTTCCAAAAGCATCCTTCTATTGGGTTCCTCCTCATTTTTCTTTTGTCTGCCAAGGCTGGACTCAAGAGTGATTGATTCAGGATTTGCTTTCAGGTATTTTGATAGCTGTTGGAGTAGTTAGAATCAGTTCTCAAAGGTTTCTAGATGGGGGGAGAAAACAAATTTATCCATCATTTTAGAACAATAACGGGTTGTCTCCCTTAGCTACAGGTGGGCACTACAGTATTGGAGATCAAGATTTGAAGTCTTACATCTGAGCAGCACTTTCTGTTTAGGAACAAAATCATCAACAAGAAATAATTGTCTAAATAACTTTTTATATAGACTTAAGCCTAATGTCTGGGAGGTGTAATCCCTTGAACTCTTAAAGAACTATACTGATGACTTAACTCTTTGGTTATACTTTCCTTTTGGGTATTTAAGACCATACAGTTGGCCCAAATAAATCAATTTACTTATACACTTAAGGGCATATGAGGATCTGTTCCTCCAGGGTCACATGGGCTTGGGAGTAGACCCTGGCTCCTTTCTTTTACCAGTTCCATCTATGTGAAGATATGTTCGACCATGTCTGGCTTCACTTGGAAGCATGAATGAGATGTTTCTTCTAAGTTGACCCTCCTTTTTGTAGACTGGACACTGGTTCAAGTCCATCTCATGAAGTCCCCATGTCCTTCCTAAACAAGAGGACAGGTGACTTACCACGTTTAAGGGCCATTTTGAGAGATGTTTCATAGTCCCCTGGAACTTGGTGTACCTTGGAGGGCAAGGGGCAAAAACTGTTCTTTTAAGTCCCTCTGAGCACATTAGTATAGGCCTTAAAGTATGGCTGTTAAACATCCAATAAGGTTAGTTCCACCAGTCTGATATTTTATTAGATAAGGCTTAGGTAAAGAACAAAATATTCTCAGATAAACATTGACTAGATTTATATTTTGTTCCTTAAACTAGTTAACTAAACTATGACCATAGAAAATTTAAGATTATGTGTATATTATTTTTGTCTCATCCTTCATATATAACAAACCTAAAAAGATCTTCATCGCTTGCTTAGGCTCTCTCATTTTTTTTCTATTTTGGAAAATATCTCCATTCCCACATCCTTTTAACATATTTTACATTCTTATTTTCTTTTTTTAATAATTATGATATATAATAGCATTAAAAAATAAATTTTCCATCTGTTGTGAGACTTCTTTTTTTCCCCCGTGGCTACTAAGTAATGCTTATTCCCTTTTAATGTTCTAGTTTCAAGTCAATGAGAATTTCAAAATGTAAACAAAAACAAAGGCCTTAAGACTTTGATTAAGAGCAAAAAAATGATGACCTTTGAGAACAAGAACCACTAGGTAGGAGTGATTTAGCCATAAAAAAGATCCATGGAATTCTAAAAAGGAATAAAAGTTTTCTTTAACTAAAATGACAAAGCATTAAATAATGTATAAATAATATTTCTAAGTAAACACAATAGCACGCTTAAAATATTGTATATTTGAAGATTTTCAAACTTTTTCTTCAGATGTTTATTAGTCTCTTTTGTAACTAGAAATTCAGTTTTTCACTTGTTATCACATTAGAAGACACAGAGAATTTCCCCTATGTGGAAAATATATAATTCTTTTTGATCTTATTCTTTTCCTTTTCTTTCTGCCCTTATGTTATTTTTGTTAAAAGAATTCTCTGTGGCCTAGAAAATGGCTCAGTGTCTAACAGTTCTCAGTTTTCTACTCTTGCAGTAGATCAGAGTACTTGACTGGGGAAACTCACTACAACCTACAACTGCCACTCCATGAGATTTGACACCTTCTTGTCTCCATGTCACCCACACACATATGCACAAACACACAAATGCACATACAGACACACACATATACAGAAAAAAAATTGAATGAAAGAAGTAAGTAGAAATCACTTATATAACTTTGTTCTTTACTAGGCAGTCCACTGTTATGTATTCTGAGGTGCGTTATGTATTCACAGCCCACCACAACATTCTTGTTTATATTTCCTTTTTAGCAGAAGTAACTGCCTTCAGCCTTTCTTCTGCCACAGGCACCAGTCATTCTATTTCCAAATTTAACCCATTGAAGTATCGACTGTGAGATACTTAATGTGTAAATGAGGATCACTTGATGTGTGGATGATGAACACTCCTCATCACCTTTCTCTGTATCTGATACTTGTTTCAATCAAAATCAAACCTTGGGGAGAAAAATAATATTGATTATTATGTTTTCAGTTAAAAATTTCTTTTTAAAATACATATTTTTATTTTTGTTTATGCATGTGTGTGTACACCTGGTCTGCACAAGAACCCTTCGGAGGCAAGTTCCCCTGGAGATGGAGTTTTATGTGGTATGAGCTGGTTGATGTGGATGCTGAGAGCCAAACTCTGGTGCTGTTAACTATTGTGCATGTCCCTAGCCTTCAGATATGATTTTCTCTTTAAGAAGATGAGGTCTACAAAATATACCTGGCATAATTCCTAAATTTTAGCAAGATACAAATCATTTAAACACTACATTTATATTATTTTTTAAAATCTTTTTATAACAAGCATTTTTCAATTGAATTTTTGTGTATTTCATACAGAACATATCAAACAATCTTAATCATCTTTATACCCCTGTCCCCACTGGTACCCTCCCATAGACCCACATACACACTGGAGTCCATATCCTCTGTCATCCTTGTTAAGGCCCATTGGGTTGTCAGTGTTTCCAGGTGTTCCCCAGTGCAAGTCCGTCCACTGAGTATAGTTATCCTATTTAGAGCCCCTTGTTTTAGGAAGATTAGCTCTTCTTCATCTAGCAGCAATCAGTTGACAACATTACTTCAGATAAGATTGAGTTCTGCTGTTCGTTTTCCCAGTTCTATGCTGGGTTATTGTCTGCCTGAGTTTGCATCGGACTTGTGTATGCTGACACCATTGCCATAGAATCATATGAGCAGGTTACCAAAAGCTTGTAGGACTCTATTTCCATATAGTCATGCATCTCCTCCCTGGCTCTTACAATCTTTCCATCCCCTCTTCTGAGATGGTCCCTGAGCCTTGGGTGGGTGAAATTTAATGAAGGAGTTCTGTCCGATGACCATCATTCAGCAAATTCTTGATCTCTACATTTTGGCCATTTTTAACATTTTGTGTTCCTGGCCCTTTGCTGCATGAGGGAGCGTCATTACGGAGAACTGAAAATTTCATCAGTATCCTCTTCTTTATCCCTGTTCTGTGTTCCATGAGCCTTAGGTGTAGAGGTTGCATTGTAGGTGTGTCACTTAGGCCTGAGCATTTTATAGACAATGTCCATGTGTGCCCAGTTTTATATATAATATATAATATACACGTAGTAAGAAATCACATTAGTCTAACAATGTGACAGTCTTGGGGTTTTCTTCAAGATCTATGGCCACTCCAGTCATGTGTATTAGGCTATAGTCACATTACCACACTTGAGTTTCCTCCTTAACACTGAAATATGAGGTTAAACTAGGCTGATCTTCCTTCATGATGCATATGCAGAAGCAGAGAACCAGCTCTCCCATTTGAGAAGGAAACAAACATAGCCTTACACTACCGCCATCCTCCTAATAGCTTTGCAGTCATCTGCATCACTGATTTCCATATCCAGCTTGGACCTGTGGGGCCTCAGGGTCTGCCAGTGTGGCATAAGGCCATCACAACTACAGAATGCCACTAACATGTGCCAAAATAGATCATGCCCTTTAAAAAGGAGATATATGTCACAAAAATGAAGCATTAGCCATTTGAGAATTTATGTTTCTGATAATTAGGGTAACTGCATTTTTCAATATCCTTGAAAATTTGAAATATATATTTTGAGATACAAGACCAAATAACAGTGCAGCACTCATCAATGAACACTTTTTCTCAGTAATTTTACCCAGCATACAGCTAATCTAATATAGCAGCTATAGATGCAAATAAAATATTAATAGTAATTACTGTCTCTGATAAGACAGACCTTGTGAAATATGCTTTGCACTATAGGTTGGTACATTATAGCCTGTAGGTATACTCTGGCCTGCCAACTGCTTTTTTAGATAATGTTTTATTGGAACACAGCTATGTTCATTCATTTACAGATTGGTTCTGCTTGGGTCTATACCTCAATGGGGGACCGAGTGACTGTGCTGCAGGCATGGTCCCTAAAGCCTATAACCTTACCATATTATTATTTACAGAACAACTTGGTTTACTCATGCATGAAACACTTTCTCTAATCCTTACAATTACCAGGAGGGGGATGATGCTATCTGTGCAAAACTTTATACTTTTAAGGAACCTGCTCAAATGTTGCAGGATTGGGCACCCAGACCCAGAGTACCTGGCTCCAAAGTCAGGCTGTTTTCCCCCTAGGATACATTTATATTCTATTCAAATGGAAATCATAGGCACAGATTTTACTTATAGTGTACAGTCTAGTATTCCTGTAGTCCATACGAACTTTGATACATACAGGACACTCAATAACTTACTAATGAATGAATAAGCACATAACTGGATACTTTTATAAATATGCTTCTTAGTCATGCAAAAAATATATTCAATATCCATAGTGTATCAAGAATCACTAAACCATCCCTACTTTCTTTGATTCATTTAGAAACTCACACCCTGCAGAAAACCTTCTAAATTCACATAATTCTCCTGTCAAGATTCTGATAAAATTCATACAAACTTTTGTAATCCAGTGAGATTCCTAAGTCTTAATGTTGAGAGTTATAGTGAGAATCAACCAAGAAGTTATGCAGTGACAATTCGACGGACTTCAAATAAACAATATCTCTAAACCTTAGTCAAGACAAACATTAATCTTAAACAACACACATTAATTAATCTATCTATCTATCTATCTATCTATCTATCTATCTATCTATCTATCTATCTATCTATCTATCTATCTGTTGGTGTGTGTGACCGACTGTCCATGGCATGTTTGTGGAATTCAGAGGACAATAAGCCAAAGCTGGTTCCTTTCCTTTCACAGTTTGGGTTCTGGTAATTGAACATAGTTGTCAGTTTAGGTAGCAAGAATTCCTACCCAATCAATGAGTCATCTCATCAGCCCCTTAAGTCACTTTTGAAAGATGTTTTTGTGATTAAAGTGGTACAACATAATGCAAATCTTCAGAGTGACATAAAACTATTTTTACTATATAGAATTTCTTCCAGAAGCTCATCAAGGGCCAGTTGTAAAGATAAGACTTTCACTGAAATACGCAGTTTAACCTATCCGTCATCATAAATTTAATGTTTCCATGTCCACACAGTATGAAGCATCTTCTCATCATTATGCTATTCATTTTTGTTTCTGGAATAGTCTTCAACTTCTACTCCCCCAAAGTTACATCATTGGGGAATGCTGAAATATTTAAATTCCCAGAATACATGCTACTTTGTTTTTCCGTGCCCCCATTACTCTTCAGATTAAAATATTGTCAAGAGCTGGGAAAAAGGAATGTACCCATGATGCTGCTCACTTTCGTTATTTTCAGTTTTCTTCCTTTCACAGTTCAGGGCAATGTTCCCCACAATAGTGGGTTGGGTCTTCCCATATCAATCAACAATTAAGAGACAGACATGATCACAGATCAACTTGATCTAGGGAGTTTCTCAGTTGAGTCTCTCTTCCCAGATGATTCTAGGTCTTGGCAGGTTGTCTATAAAACTAAGCAGCACAGGAGATTTTCCAGTGAGATGACAATTTATATGTGACTGAATGTCAGAGTATAAAACAGCTAAGACTTAATGCTTGTGCCATAGATACAAGTTTAATCATTTTCCTATTTACACACAGACTCTCTTTACATTTGTTAATTCACTGCTTTGAAGGTATGATGTAATGACTTTTAATGTCTTTCTCTCACACAAGGAAATTATAAGGCTCAGAGTAACTGCCTTTGAAAAACAAATTAAAATTTGATGAATAGATGTTATATTCATATGCATATTTGCTGATATATCAACAGCGAATTGCATTTGACAGTTTTAATATATAGACACATTAAACCCTGTTTTTAATATATAAAATATTAAGGTATTAAAAATATTCTCCATGTTTATGAAAATTGGTCAAACCTAATTCAATATGATAATGCAAACTGTTACAACAGAAAAAGAATTAGACCTCACTATTTAATGGTATATTATCATTAGAAATAACTTGGCTTCTAAAATCTCTATAGTACTTTTAGGAAAAGGGTCATCACACAATAGTATTTATATCTGCACTTATTATATTTAGAACATGTGGCTTTGAAGGTAAAATGTAGAATATTAGTATTTGTGTAATAGTATTCCTCTCTTTAAGTAATGCTGAAACTCAAAACATATCAAAATAGAACAAAAACTATTACCTCCCTTGTTTAGCACTTTAAGGGTCACAGGTTTAGTTTGTTCCAGTTTCCTTTCCCTTTCTGTTTTTGGACAGTTTCTCTTGAAGGAACAGGGAAACATTACACACGTGTGTTTTAGTGTTGTAGATGCAGTTGACTATGGTAGGCAAAGCGATCTTCGCCAAGCACATTTCATTTCCTAAGTGATAGGAACTGTTTTCAAAACAAGGCCATATAATTTCTGACAGACTTTACATGTATTGATGTAATTTATCTTTAGTAGCCCCAAAACATTACATGTTTATCCAAACATCAGTAACAATGAAACGTTGGTAAGCGATAGCAGTCATCAGTTTTATATTTTTAAGGTTACTGTCAGTGTGTTCATTATAGAGATTTGTTTGAAGAAGACCTAGTTTTGGATTTGTTTCCTGAACAGCCACTCTCTTCTTTAATAAACTAATATGTATTTACAGCCTCTTACCAGTTTGGGGAAAATAGATCACTGATGACAAGGGAAGAATATGCAATAGTGTCCCTTGGCCTCTCTCACTTGAATTGTATCTTTTATGGACTTATTTAAAGATTACTGTGGCCTTGGTCCCTTTCAGGTTGAATGTGAATTCTGTGTAAATTTTTCTTCAGATTTTCTATTTCATTGCTTCACATACTTGAAGAAATTATTGATGTTTGGGCAGGGAATCATTTTCAGGCTTTTTAGCTTTGCCATAAATCCATTCCTGTACATCTGGCTTATCACTTAGTGACACAAAACAATATTCATCCTGTCTGTAGGAGCTTGCACTCGTCCCTCACTACTTCATATTCCCCTTCGTATTGAATCATATTGAACTTTGCCCATTGTGCTATAGGTTTCTTGATTGATGGCTATTTCTGCAAAGCTTAACACGAAAGGTGTCTTAACCATATTGTAGCTAAATCAAGACCTGTATTTTCTTAAAAATATCTAATATATCACTTGTCAAATAAATATTGGCTTTACTAAAAAATATTAGATGCTGAACTGCTTCCATTTCACCATTAATGTTTTTATAATGCTGAAGATTTAGAAAGAAGGTATTTCCTTGCTCCACAGGATAACAAATATTTTCAGTTCATTTGGGGTGACTGTATCATTGTTCACTTTAGAGATCAATATGTGCATTAACTGAAAAGTTATCAGATTACCTTAAGTACATATTAAATTATTTTCAAAATAAGTGTCTTGGGGATTCTAGGTGCTGTCTTTGTTAATGAAGCAAATAACATTATAGAGTATAAATAAGTGTAATAAACCCACAGTTACCATCACGATATTCTCACTGTTGTTTGCCACATTTAATCTCTAGAGGAGTGACTAAGGAATATCTTTGTTAACATAATAGGAATTCAACCCAAAATAATCTGTTTTGTTCAAAGGAGAACTCATTTTCTAGATGTGTCTCTAAAGGGAAACAAGAATAAATAGAAATTGTAACTTACCAAATGCTAGTTGGAGAGATACATTCTGTCTTGGGAGTTCAGATATTCCCAATATCAGGAAATGTTAATAACAAACCCAAATTAATTTAATTTACAAAATCACCCAAGAAGAGATTATTTAAATTCTCCTCAAACTCATGAAAAGCACCTTGAGAATTGAACCAATATTTAGTATCATTGCAAGATTTTGGATACTAAAAAGAATGGCGTGATTTGAAATAGAAACGTGTTGCCTCAGACTCTGTGTATAAACCTACATCCCACATAAAGACATATCATTTATATATATAAAACAAAAGTGTGTGAGAGTGTTTCTATGTGGTTTTGTTTTTAAGAAAAAAACTAAAATAGTTTTAATATATAAATACACATTTAATAACTTTTAAATTTGAGCTAAAATTTAAAATTGAAAAATATAGTTTGAGCACTTAGTTTCTAAATACTTACACATAGATAACTTTGTAACTATACAAGTGATAACCCAAATTTTTTAAATATCCCTGCAATATAGTTCTTATACCAGACATGGTGGTATATACCTGAGTCAGGCAGATCTCTATGAAAACAAGACCAGGGTGTTTTATATAGTGAATTCCAGGCCAGATGGAATTGATAGATCCTATCTCAACAACAACAACAACAACAAAAAACCAGCATTCCTGATTCCTGTGCACATGAAGGAACTAAGGAAGTGGAAATCACCTGACTGAATTGGAATATAGTTAGCTGTGCTGTGCTTCCTGGCATAGATTTCTAGCAATAATTCATTTTCTCTTCTATTAGACTAGAAAACGTCATTAATACAGAATATATCTTTATAATGGAGAATGATTAACTAAGTGTATTTTATCCTGGCAAACTAAACTCCTGAGAAACCTTAAAATTCTATCAGAAAAGCTTATGTCATATCAAAGTACCTGAAATGAGTCATATTATCAAGGTGCCCAATCACTAGAAAAATAGTACAAGATTTCTCATATCTAACCCAAAACTGGCAAGAATGTACATAGCAAAGAATAAAGGCCAGGATGAGGAAATCAACTAAGCAAAATAGAACCTGTCACAAACTGATGTTTATGTTAAAAGACAAGGATACAAAAACACTATTTTAAGCTGCATTAAATATTTTCAAAAGGTTGAAACCAGACTATTGAGTGTAGACAGAGACAACATTAAAAAAATAGATGTCAAAAACTCATAATACATGAAAAGATAAAAAAAAAATTTGATCTTTTTGAGACAGAGTACCCTTGTAGCCACAGCTAACGTGGTACTCACTATGTAGACATATCTAGCCTTGATCACAGAGATCCACCTGCTTCTGCCTCCAAGTGCTGCATCAAAGACATGTAGCACCACACTCAGGAGAGGTGAAATATATTTTAATGTGACATTGAAGAAGAAACTCTCAGTACAATGGAAGATAAAATACTAGAAGCTATTCAAAAAGAAGGAAACTTTTAGAAATTAAAATATAAGTACTGAAAAATAGCATAGATGAGCTATGAATATTTGAAAAGTGTATATAGTCAGATATATGTTACAACCACATGAACAAATGGAGAGGGCATCTATCATCTTTCCCCCTTTGGTTCTCTAACTACCTTTCTACATACCACAAAAGTAATGACCGTGCATTTCCTATTTATTTCTCTGAAATCTTGGAGAAAAATATTCATGAATCTTAAACTTTCATATATTTCTCATATTACTATAATGCATTTAATGATTCTTTTAAATGATCTTCATTTTCAAGCAATTTTAAGTTCATCAAATCCACAGCTCCTTTTCACTAGCTAACTTCAGCAATTTCAATTTTGTCAACCTAAGATTATCCTCTAGTCATTTCCTAAAATGTGACCTTGGGCAATGCTGAAATTAAGATGAAATTTCAGGGAATTTGTTTTAATTATTAAATTTATAATGATAACTATAGTGACTTATACTTCTATGGTTGGCTGTGAAAGTGTATATTTTATGTATATAAATGTTTTTCTGAACTAAATTGAGCTAGACAACATTAGTCTGGATATATATAAAAGTTAATCTGACTGATAAAGTGTCTTCAATATAGCAATCACGTTGGTGGGAAGATAAAATATTCTCTGAATGATGATCATTTATTGTTCATTCACAATTTTTTGACTTCTATGAAATAAATAACTGTATGTAAAGGGTCAAAAACTATCCAAATTTGATGAACTCTTGTGTTTTATTTTTAAAAGCTTAATTGAAGAAAGATCCCAATGCAGGTACTCAGGTTATCAGCAGTGTATGCCAGTCTAGGGCTGAAAAGCTAAATCCTTCTTGTTCTACCAGGTACTAGACATCAATCATGAACCATGCTTACCTCTTAGAAGTAACTCACAGTTCCTGGATCTAAAGCCTGTCCATTGGTCTCCTGACTTACTAAGTGACTTTTGGAAGAGTTTCCTTGCCAAACTTGGCCACTTGTGCATGCCTTTTCAAAATTCAAAACGCCTTCCCATGGTTGTCAGCTCTGTTCATCATCACATCAACTCTGCTGCAAAATCTCTTCTAGAAATCTAATCTTCTCATCTAGTCTTCTTAGAGTTCAAAATCTCATTGAAAGTATGTTTTTTCCCCAAACTCTCTTTATATATGCCATCTAGATATCATTGCTGGATCATGTTTCTTCCTTCTATAGACCTATGCAACTAGAGAGGGGAATTTTATCCTCAGCACTCCCTGGCACACAATCTTGGCACAGCTGAGCCTTTAGATACATAGCTAGTTCCTTTTAAAAAAGATGCAAAAAGAAAACTAAACAGACTCTTTTGTCTCTAGAAATTCTGAAACCAATCCAGAAAATTGGAAGTTTCATAAATATGTTCTAAAACCTGGGAATCATTCTTGGCACTTGGATAAATGATCTGTGCCCTTGGGCTTGTCCTCCTACTTATGCTTGTCATGGCTCATGAAGCTTGCCCGTTTATAGCTGCTTAGCTTTCACCAGGCTTCTTCTTGGCCAGTTGATAGGAGGCTTTTCAGCAGCTACCCCCACCCCCATTATTTTCCTGACTTTCCTTCTCTTACACTTTATTATATAAAGGCCTGGTCCAAATATCTTTTAGCTTTAATCCTATTCCTGCTGAAAAGATGATGCTGTTGAACACCGTACTGGCTCTCCTGTTTGATTTAGAGGATCTATGAGGAAAAAGGCAATCTTCTGAATGAGTTTTTTTTTTTTTCTTTTTCTGAAAGAATCATTTCATGTTTTAGTATTTCTAAGGTTTTAGCCAAAGGATCACAAGGAGAACTTAACTTTTGTTATAAATTATACTCTTGTAATTTTATTATCTTTATCTGTTTGAGAGTTTCAGTTTCCTAAATAAGCCAGGTTTGGTGCCTTCTGTTTTCACTTTTTAAAAGAGGTCTTCTCTTAATCGCTCATCTTTCTTTTTTTCTTTCGTTTTTTCTGTCTTTCTTTCTTTCTTTCTTTCTCTCTTTTCTTTCATTTTTATATATCAGCTATTTATAATCTATTTTTTAAGAGGGTTTCACAAGATAACACTAGCTGATCTCAACTCAGTAACTAGACCAGGTAGTCCTTGACCTCACAGAGATCTGCCTGCCTCTGCCTAATACATCCTTATGCCTCAACACTTAGCTGACTTACTTTTATTATGACTGGCAAGAAAGATCATCAGCACCCCTTAAAACTTTTTTGCACAGGTTCTTATTATGTCAGCTGGTTTAGAACGTACAAGTTCCACTTTCCATATGAAGATAGATGATAGATAGATGATAGATAGATAGATTGATATAGAAATAGATATAGATGATATAGATATATATGTAAGTTTCTGCCATTACTTAAAGAGGAAAGCTCATCCTCTAGTCTAAAAAAATTAAGAAATAGTGGCTAGACCTAGTAGTGTGAGGCAAACTCTAGAGAGGCAAGAACTAGACACTGGTAGTTTAAGACATGTCTGAACTGCAAAGCTCAGTAAATTGTTTAAACCCTATCAGTGAATACAAATTGAAAAAAGGACTGGGGTTAGAACACAATGGTAGAGTACTTGTTTAGAATAAATGAGGCCATTACATTTAGTTCCAGTGGGGGAAAGGAATCAGATATTTTAGAGATTCTAGTATGTTCTTAAATGGAGAATTCTTTTTACCTATATTTTATTATATTCTCAATTTCAATTTTTTTTTAATATTTTATTATTTTTATTTTATGTCCATGAGTATATTGCTTGCATGTAGGTAAGTGCACTCATGCCGTGCAGTGCCTGCAGAGGTCAGAAGAGGCTGTCGGATCCCCTGGAACTGGAGTTACGGACAGTTGTTAGCTGCCATGTGGGTGCTGGGATTCGAACCTGGGTCTTCTGTAAGAACAGTTAGTGTTCTTAATCACTGAGCCATCTCTCCAGCCCCTCAATTTCAATTTTTATTTTTTTTAATATTTTTTTAAATTTTTGTGCATTTTATATACATCTTTATCATATTTATGCCCCATTCCCCAGGAGAGTTCTTTTAAAAATATTTTATTATTTTTATTCTATGTGTATGAATGTATTGTCTGCATGTGTGTAAGTGCACCCTTGTTATGCAATGCCTGTGGAGGACAGAAGAGGATATTGAACCCCCTGAAACTGGAGTTATGGATGGTTGTTAGCCACTATGTGGGTTCTGGATATCAAACGTGAGTCATCTGCAAAAGCAAACAGTGCTCATAATCACAGAGCATCTCTCCAGCCCTAATTAAAAGGCGAATTCTTAAAAATTCATCTTTTCTTTAGCTAAAATCATGAAGGAAAGTTTTGAGAACGTATTAACACAAGTGGGTTTTGAAATTAGCATGGAAGTGGTGAGGGATTGAGTCAGCAAGGTCTCAATTTTGATAATAGTATTTTTTAATATAATTTTATTATGCCAAAAAGAGTTTAAATAGAATTATCCAAGAACATATGTTGATGCTTGCTTTAAGAAGTTCATGTGCTTACCCAAGTCAGATTGGCAAAGATCAAGAGAATGAAAGATTCCAAATACTGGAGAGGATGTGGAGAAAGAGAAATGCTAATTCACTGCTGGTGGGAATGCGAACTCATGTAACCACTATGTAAAGCAGTGTGGAGAATGCTCAAAAAAAACAAAAAATTAACCTCCCATATGATCCAATGTTAGCACTCTTTGGCATATACCCAAAGGACTCATTATCCTGTAGAGATACCTGTATGTTTGTTTGTTGCTGCTCTCTTCACAATAGCTAAAAAATGGAAACAACCTAAATGTCCCTCAACTGACAAATGTTTAATGACAATGTGGTACATCTTCTCAATGATGTTCTACTCAGCAGTAAGAAAAGATGAAATGGTGAAATTTGCAGGTAAATGGATGGGGCCAGAGAGTGTTATACTAAATGAAGTAACAGAAATGCAGAAAAGCAAGCAAAGTATGTTCTCCCTCATTTGTGGATTGTAGCACCAATCCCTTATATGTGTTGATATAAATTCTGATGTAACAGCAGGAATCAGGTAAAGGGAAAGGATACATGGAGGTAAAGAAAAAGAAGCAACCTGAAAGGGGGATAGTAGGGAAAATATGTTACCTGAGGGAGTTGTGAGCAATCAGCAGGGAGAAAAGAGGAGGGACATGCAAAAGTCCGTGGTGTGGGAGAGGGAGGGAAGTCAGGAAAGGAAAGATCATGGAAGTAGCGAGGTATTAGGGGAAGGGTGGGGATAATGGGGCACGGTGACTAGGGAGGGAGTGAGGAGGGAAGCCAAATGGGAGAAAAAAAAAGTAGAGATTAGTGAATCTTGGGGGGATAGGAAACCTAGAGATAAAAGTGATGCCCTAGAAACCCTATGAGAAATGCATGTAGTGTCTGAAAATTAAAGCATATGTATACCTGGGAGCTGTGTGGCAGGGAATGCAGTGCCAGATAGAAGAGACCTCCCTTACAGTGACAAGCATAATGTACAGCACTCATCAAAGAAGCTTCTTTTTGCAACAGATGGAGGCTACTGCAAAGTTGCACATCTGGTAATACACAGAAAACACGTTTGGGAGATGCTGGGTATGAAGTGACACATCTGTGGTTGAATCTCTACAATTAAGGCTCATGGAAAATAATGGAATAAGTGTTAGACAGAGGACCAATGCAACTCTCAGCTCTCACCAGACTTCCTTGTACATCAGAGTGTGATGCACACAGAAGGCCACAATGGTCAAGTTTTGGAGAATAAGAAGCTGTGAAGTGTAGGATGAGACTCATATATGGAACCTCACCCACTCACAGCCCAGGAACCACTGCAGAAGAGGAGGTAGAAAGTTTGTACAGCCAGGGCTGATTCATGAACACAAGGAGGTAGAAAGTTTGTAACAGCCACGGCTGATTCATGAACACAAGGAGGTGGAGGCTTTCAGGCCACTGGAGGCTTGCTCATGTGAGCTTGTGTCAGCAGTGCCTTTGAGTGTGGGACCTATGGCAGCTCAGTTAAACAAGGGCCCAAAGGGGAGGTGAGAAATAGGTGGCAGGTTATAAAATTATTTTACAAAAATTAATAGCTTTTCTTTATACCAATAACACACAACTGGATAAAGAGTACAGGGAAACCATTCCATTCACAACAGTCTTAACAATTATATATATATATATA
>NW_008349975.1:6967390-6971477 GCF_000622305.1 Nannospalax galili | reverse complement strand
TATGTAAAATTTAAATACACAAGGTACCCTGGTGAGAGTCACTTGATATGAGTATAACAATAAGTCATCAGGAATCAGTTAAATTTTCTATCAAGATGAATAATACTAGCCGGCTTTTATCTATAGCCAGTCACCTGTCTATCCATAAGTTCCTAAGACATTTATCAGCATCAGTCATGGACTCTGTCTTGTGAACATAATTTTAAATCCAGTCAGACCACAGTTCATTACTCCCATAACATCCATGCCACTCTTGCATGAGTGGGCATATCCTCCCAGGTGAGGTGCTGTTGCAGCTCTCAGGATTTACTCCTGAGCAAGACTGAGGGTCACTTTTATCTTCTGATAACATGTAAAGCACCTTCCAGCACTCTGAATTGTATCAGTATGAATGAGATTTTGAAGTTAGTACCAGCTTGATTTCTCCTCTTTTATTCTACAGCTCATGTATGTAGTATCATCATCAATAGGGTCTTGCCATGAAATTCTGGCTCTTGGGCAATCAAGAGCTGTGGCAAAAACAAATATTATTTAGGAGTCTATGCGACCCCTGATTAACAGCTTCAAAAGAGGAGTCCGTTCTTGGCACTGGACTTTTAATTTCCTAGCCTAAGTCAGACATGGGGAAAATGTCCCACTACCATTGATAATTACATAAATCTCTCTTGTATTGTACATGTACGTTGTTTAAGCTCCTGGAACCTTGCTCATATGAACCTACAGCAATTGTGTCAGCATGGACAAGACCCATGTAAACTCAAGCGGTCAAAACCCCAGCACAGAAATGTGGAATTGGACATCAAGTCCCAATCTTAATTGAAGAATTATTGGCAGTTGATTACTGCTGGGTGATAAGAGCTGATCTTCTTAAAGGGAGGGATGCCAGATAGACTGACTAGGCCACAATGGAAGAGCTTGCACCACGGGATGCCTTGGGATACTAACTTGACTAATAACTTGATACTAACTAGCCAAACTGAGAAGATGTGTAGCATGGAGCTAAGTGATTGGGGCTTGTCACAAAGCAGGGGATGGTGACTGGCCTGATAGGCTCTATTTGGTTCTCCCAGCTAGTTAGGTACTCTCTGGCTGCTTCAGCAGGAAGGAGCCAAGGCCTAAGTATGCCCAATGAGAACTGATAGTCTGGTTCTTAGTAGCTAGCAGAGAAGGCATGAGCTCTCTGATGCAGCAAAACTTGAGGTGGCCCCAAAGCAGGAGGATGGGCATAGTAGAGAGCCGGCTAATCACTGCATCTAGTAAGGTGTTCTTTAGCAGCTTCATAAGGATGGAACAAAGGTCCAAAGAAAGCAGATGGAAGCAGGATGGGCTGGCTCCTCTTCTTAGTTAGGAGAGAAGGAATGAGTTCTGGTGTGGTAAGACTTGGGGTAATTCCCAAATCAGGGCAGTGGACATTGTAGCAAGATTTGGCTAACTGACCTGAGCTAGTCAGGCACCCTTCAGCAGCTTCAGTGGGAAGGGGCCATGACTCGAGGAGATCAGATGGGAACCGGATAAGAAGGTTCTTACTAGGTAGTGAGAAGTTCTGAAGTCTGGTGCAGAAAAAGTCTTAGTTCATTTTTGTTGGATAAGATTCATGTGGTTTATGAAAGAGTGCTCACTGAGGACCAGAGTTTATTCCTCTCTGTTTCTTTCTTTCTCCTTCCTTCCTTCTTCCTTCCTTCCTTCCTTCCTTCTTTCTTCCTTCTTTCCTTTCTTCTTTTCTTTATTCCTTCCCTCTTTTATCTTTTGGTTTAAAGAGTTTCCTTTGGTAGCCCCATTGATCTTGAACTCAAATTGATGTTCTAGCCTCACCAATTTCCAAATACTGGAAATACAGTCAAGTTCCAACACATTGTGAGTGAAGGAATCGGTTCTGAACTGAAAAGGTTCTAATTTGACATTATCTGTGAGATGAGTTTCATATAATATGTTTAAGAAAAAAACACATTTGGCCTTACTGTAATATAATTTATCCATGAATATTAAGGCTTGTTTTAATAAATTGTAATAAGAACAGTGAGTTTCTAAATCATTCAGCAAAACACATTATATGTTAAATATCTTGAAGGTGGTAATGAACAAAGTTTGTATTTATGTCTTAAATAAAAATGACATTAATTGCCTTAGTGCTTGTAAGTTGTAATTATTCTTTGTTTTTTAATTTTGACTGACAAGTATGGTTATGCATTACCAAGAAGCAAAAGGACAGATAAAGATAGGTAAGCAAAATTATCCACATTTTAAAAAATTAACAAAAGCATGAATATTCTTATGTCTCTTAATAACAATAAAAATTGTTATAAACAAATCAGTTACAAATTACTACATTTCTCTCTGCAAGAGAAAATGTCATACCTAAGATTACTGATGTCAAATTTTACAAATCTGTAAATAATAATTTTTATTGTATCTAATCATCTTATTTCTCTGTTCAGTTGTTCTTCAATAACTAATGTATTTTATTCGGAGTATATAGTACCTCTTGAATAGATGTAGAAAGAAGATACTAGAATTACTTTATCTTTATTTAGCTTTTATTATGCTGAATTTTCCCCTTTAGATATTCCTTGTCAATGACTGGCTAGAATCTGTTAGTGACAGAGAGATTGTGATAATCAGTAATGATGATTTCAAACAAGTTCTTTAAAAATGCTTTTCCTTCTTTATTTTGTCATTCAAAAGATGCTATGGAGTGGCCTTTTTTTTTCAGAAGATAAATTAATCTCATCACTGACAAATATCAATAAAGAACATTGCTGAGTTCTAATCATTGACTGAGGTAGCATTCTTACACACAGGCAAATCATGAGGAAAGAGGGAAAAGGAAGAGTGTAAGAGGTCACATTTGTAATGAACTGCTAGAAGGAAAAACAATATAATACAAATGTTATGGTTACTATAGAGGTCACATAGACAAATTCACATATCAAGAGTACACAGTTTTAAACATATAATTACTGGAGTCCCATATTAATGTTGGCATGAATGGATTTCTGAGTTACAAGGGTCAAAACATACTAATGATAGATTCATCAAGATGTTAAGAATCCCTTAGAACATTAATTTCAAAATATGTAAAGATTATATTTTAAAAATATTTGTTGGGGGCTGGAGAAATGGTTCAGTGGTTAAGAGTCACTAATGGCTACTCTTGCAGAGGGACCTGGGTTCAATTCACAGCACCCACATGCCCTCTAACAACTCTTTGTAACTCCAGTTCCATGGGATCCATGTGCTCTTCTGACCCTCCTGGGTCTTTCAAAACACGGGTGCACTTATACATGCAGGAAATACACTCATGCACATAAAATAAACAATAAAAGAAAATATTTTTAAATGATTTTGCTGGTTTCTTTCTCTTTCTCTTTCTCTTTGTCTCTCTCTCTCTCTCTCTCTCTCTCTCTCTCTCTCTCTCTCTCTCTCTCTCTTCCAGATTTGTTGCAGTGGTCCTCAGACTTGAGAACATTCTATCTCATTTTCTCAAGTCTGCGAATACAGGCATAGGCCATGATGCCCAACTTTTGTTTTTATATTTGTTTTGGGTAAGGCAAACACATTCTCATTAACTGATTGCTTGAATAATATATCCAGTAAATATTTATAATGGTTTATATTTTGTAGCTATTGAATCAATATGTAAGGATCATGATTGATTCATATGATAGAAAGTGCAGAAATTAAATGCACATGTGTGTTAAGCAAAATAACATTTTAATTATAAAGATAGCTGAGATTTTTCCAGTCTGATGTAATTGCCAGTCACTGCATTGTATCTAACATTGTTCACAGTCAAAGCGGTAGCTACTCCCAAAGGAGATTAATGTCTAAATCAAGCACTTGGTGAGTAATATTCACTTAGGTCATGATATCACACACACTGCTTAGTGCTTCCGTGTTATGTCATATTCCTAGTCCTTGGACAACATCTTTAAAATAATAAATACAAGCCAGGCGTGGTGGCACACACCTTTAATCCCAGCACTTGGGAGGCAGAGGCAGTTGGATCTCTGTGAGTTCAAGGCCAGTCTGGTCTACAAGTGAGTTCCAGGACAGTTGGGGCTACAGGGAGACCCTGTCTCAAAAAGAC
>NW_008349975.1:6951731-6967263 GCF_000622305.1 Nannospalax galili | reverse complement strand
GGGCCTCATGCCTGTAATAATAGTATTTGGGTAGCTGAAACAGGATAATTTTTAAAAATTATTTTAATAAACCCTGAGATTTATAGGAAAACCTATTGTATTTAAAAACATCCATTGGAAACTAATATTTTTATATTTAATACAATAGATTCTGTTCTTTGAAATGTTGATAATTTTCAAATGACTCGTATTATAACTTTAGATAAGACATCAAATTTGAATATTTATATAAAATCATTGCAAATCGCAGTTTTCCTCGAGAGTATTTATCCAATGTAAATAACTACAACTGCTACACTTTTGGGGTTTCAATTTCTCCATGCCTCATTAGCTTGAGGTAACTAATGGAAAAAATAATTTCACCTCTCATTGAATTATTGAAGATATTTAGTTACTCAGTATAAAGCATTTAGAACAGTGTGTGAAATTTGGTAAATTTTAAAAAATGCTGTCTTAGAACATATTTCCATTTTGAACATTACTAAGCTTAAACACTGTTTGACATATATTACTTAAAATAATAACAGAGAGAGAGGAAGATTTTCATGCCACATGTTTAACAAATACGCTAACACTCCATAGCAGTCTGTGTCCCAATTCCTTATAGGCAATTTGAGTAACTTCTTCAGGAGATGGTGTGATAAGAATAGGAGGTAAGAATTGACTAGGTGGTTAGGGTAAAAAGAGCCCAAAGAAAAGTAGCCAGTGTCTCAGCTAAAAGTCAAAATGTCCTTGGACCTCTTAGTAAAATATTCTGTTCCAAAGGCCAAAAATGTCAAAAATATTTGGGAGCTTTTACCTAATCCTTAAGATTGTAGGATTACCTCTTCAGAGGAGGAAATGTTACAGTAACCAAAAACCCCATAAAAAAAAAATAAGAAGAAAAAGTACATGAAGTGATCAGAAAAAAGTGATAGGGAGATATGGGAGGAGTTGGAGGGGAGGGAGTGGTCATGGAATTGATCAAAGCACCTTATAGTCATGTATGAAATTCTCAATAAATTATTTATTTAAAAAACAAAAATAATATATACAATAAATGTGGTCACTGGCTGTGGCTGCTCTCTTCTGGCTATGGCCGCTCTCCTACTCTCTCAGTTCCTCCAATCAGTCATCTGGTCCAGACCCCAGGGCTGGTGACGAGTCTGCACTGGCATCGCCACATTCAGATGCAGGATACCAGGTACAGTGACACAGATCTGCTATATTGCAGGAAGGCACATGTTTATTTAGAGGTAGTGGTTCAATCACAGCACACCAAGTAGGATACCTTATTAGCATAACAGACTTAGTGTCCTAGTAGCATAACAGACTTAACTTCCTATCACAGAATAGCAGGTAGGATGCCTCATTAGCATACTGGGTTTCAGATTACAGAGCCTGGATTCCTGGAAACCATGTGACCCTGACTGTTGTAATATCTAAGTGTTGCAATTTTGGATTCCAAGGGTGGTGGTTAGGGAGTGGTGATCTCTAGGCATCAGTCTCAGGATCTGTCAATGGGAGCAAATGTCTCAAGGTGTTCCTTGTGGCTCCAGTGGTTGGGCCATTGCCTTAGGCTTGCTGTATGGCTGTCAAGATTTTCACCCTAGGCTCAAGCCTGTCTCCCACAAATAAAAATATGCTAACACATTTCTATTAATCATAAAGCACCATGCTGAATTTGTAGATGATAAGTATCTAAGGAATTTCTGCATCTAGAAGAGAAAGAGCATGAAAATACTGAACCCCATGCAGAGGAGAAAGGAATATGGGCAGTGCTGAGGATACAATGACTTTATGATAGATAGGGCCTCCTCAAATTCCACTGAAAGACTAGAGACTGTCAACAACTTTTAATCAAAGGTATAAACATTGATTTTTCCTACCCAATACGCATTGCAGGAGTAAAAACAATAGCACTCAATTCTATCAGTGCATCCTGCAATTTCTGAAGCCAGGCGGGTATCACTTATTTCGGTGCTCCTCACAGATGGATTTTATCTTCAGCACTGCCCATGATGTATATCATGACTTCAGCAATAGGGTCTTACCTTCAACTTCCGGAAGAAAATCAAATGCTGGGCCAATAGCTTCTATGATTAAGGAGTCTTGTCAACTAACTTGCCTAACAACTTGAAGGGAGGATTTTCTTGCCTGGCACTGTGATTTTTGCTATATAATTCACATGATTAAAAAAAATGTTCTAACTGTTCTTGCAGAAGACCTGGGTTTGAAAGCCAGCACCTACATGGCAGCTAACAACTGTCTGTCACTCCAGTTCCAAGGGATCCAAAAGCCTCTTCTGTCCTCCACAGGCAATGCTCGATGCGGGTGCACTTACCTACCTGCAGGCAGTACACACATATGCATAAAATAAAAATAATAAATAAAATATTTAAAAAATATTCTTTGAGAATTTCTTACAATGTATTTTGAGCATATTCACCTCCACTCTCCCTGCTAGTTTACTCACTCTCCATCCCTACTGCCCTGCTCCTTCATTTCATATTTTCTTTAAACTTGAATTCTGGAGTCAAATTTGTATTGCCATACACTCCTTAGTATGAAGTCTTCCACTGGAATGAAGTTGATAAACTCTGAGTGACACCAACATAATTTGAACATAAAGACATCTTCTGAATATTCAAAAAACATATAAATAACCATATTATGAAGATGTTTTTGTCTCACTCCATATGTAAGTAATGTGAACTATCACCCTTTCATGTCTCGTATATATCTGAAACATCACATATATGTTCGTTGTTTGATGTTTCTACAAGGTAACAAAGTTTGACATTCATTTCTATACACATTGTTTACTGTTTTCAAAGTAGCATCATTTAATGTTTTGCATCTCCATTATATACTGATCTGTACCTTATTTGCATTATTGCATATTGTTTATTTCTATTTGTTTTTTGGGGTAGGACTGTTATTGAAATTATGGCATCATGCAGAGGCAAGCACTTCACCACTGAGTTATCTTACCAGCCCTAAATGTTTATTTTGATTTTACTGTACCATAACACATTTTAATATAACATGAAAAAAATGCTATTTCTTTTAATGCAAGGGAGAACATATACATATAAAATCTTTCTGTAATTTACACATTATATTTGATATTAGTGTCATGAATACACATTATTCTCTGTAAATGTTAAAATGAAAAATAATATCTGGGCTAATGCCACTATTGATATCTTAAAATATAACATTTCAGTATGTAGACCTAAAGAAACAAAATACAGTAAAATTTTTATTGATTCCAGGGGGAAAAAATTTCTAAAATGGAAATAAAATTTAAAACTTAAAATATATATCTATGCATATAACCAAAGAAGTAATTTCCAAGACATGTTTTCCTCTCTCTGGGGAAAGAAGAGTTTATCTGACTAACCTTTGAATTTGTGACAAGTTTTCACATTGTCATTTCACTAATCCTTAAATGTAAGGATTAATCATTTCTTCCAGTGGCACAATATGTTGCTGTCAAGTTGAATTCTCTTAAAAAGAAAATCCACTAGCCTGAACAGGGAAGATAACAAGAAAATCAACATAAATTTGTGAAACTTTCTAATACTTGCTGCTAAATATATCTTATTGATACAAGTTTTAAATGATACAAACCTGATTCAAAAACTGAGTCAAATCGTGGCCTCAGAGGACTCAAACTGTGTAAGACTAATACTTAATGTTTGTAACTTTCTAACCTGTTTGAGCCCCTTAAGAAATATGCTGCTATGCAACCAATCCTCCACACTGACAAACTTCCTCACTATACATGATGGGATAAGGAACTCTGATTTTGATGCATGATTATTTAATCTTCAGTAATTTGATTCTAAAATATCATCTGTGAAAAACACTGTTTACATAAAAAAATTCCCAATCCCTATCTTCCAATGACTAACAACTTTATGCCTAGTAACTGAGGAAAAATTGACTCTATGATCGATTTCAAATATTTAAATAGGAAAAGAATAATTAAAATCATATACAACGATAGAAAAATAAACAAGCAAGCAAGCTAGCAAACAAACAAACAAAAAACTCTCTTTGTCCATGGTTAAAGGGAATGTATAACATTCAGGAGCACTTCACATAAAAAACCCAAGGTACCATGACTTTCCTATGCCACTTCAAGCTGAAAAACAAACTTACTATTTATTATGTGTAAAGTAACTTTAGACACACAAAAAGTATTGTATTTAGCCGTTATAAATTAAGCTTGCTCAATTCAGCATCTAGCTTTTGAATATCACTTCAGTGCTGGGCTTACATTCTCCGAGGAAACAAAGTATATGTTGAGGCTAACTGGAGAATATGACAGCTCTGAAGCATCATAGAAAGTGCTAGCCATTGAGACAATGCACTGGAAAAATCAGACAAAGATATAATTGGAATCATGAGGAAAAATCTAATAATAGTTTGAGTATATTAATAAATCTTGAAATATATTTGTCACCAAGTTAATATTTTAAAAATGGTTGTTGAAGTCAACTAACATAATTTATAATGCTAAAAATCAGTATTTCAGAAAAAATGATATAGGCAGGTTATACAGTATTTTAACAACAATGTATATGTAAAATTTTGATTTATTTTTGCTTAATATATTAGATAAATTCTTATGTATCTATAGGGATATTTGACTTTGCTTGTTTACTTCACTATAATCTATTTGTGAAAATTATCAAAATGTTATTGGTTGAATAAATCATACTACACATATTAACAATTTAGCATTAAAAAATTTACATTACTAAGCATTTCTCAGAAGAGAGCAAACATGGAAAGTTTAGTCCACTTATTCATACCAGTAAAATGTAGCCTAAAACATAAGAGCTACAGAAATTTCATATTTGTGGGTATGATGGAGATAATTTGGGCTGTAGGAATTACAAGATGAGAAGTAAAAAGCTATTTTTCTGTTTCACATTCTCAATGTTGTACACCAAAGACAAACAAGAAGAAAAAGGTCACTTTTTTCTTCATTTTCCTATTTACAAATGTTTTAGCAAAACCTTTGGACTTAAAAAGATTCCTGTCTTTGAAGCTCAGCTCGGGTCCTGCCATATCGTACATTAAAGCACAATAGTTGGTATTTATTGTAATTTATTTATTTTTGTTCTTGCAAAGAGTATTATTTTTTTCATGTATCTTTTGATAGTTTTTTCAAATAGGAGCCTAAAAATTGTGTAACTGAATTTTTTTATGCAGACCAGTGATATGTGTAAATTTTAGATATGGTTGCAACATATCATAATTTACTATTAATTTTTATTGAAAAATTAATTGCATAATAATTATTTCACAGAATTTATAAGTAGGAACAATGAAAATATTTGAAAGTGGTCTAACACAAATGAAAACAATTTAAAATGAGTGACTTTCATTAATTATATTTGTGCCAACATGAGCTTATAATTGCCAGCATATGGTCATACTATATGAGACATATGTCTCCATTTTCTGTAGAACATATGGAAACATTTTATAGTAAGTTCATCATAAAAACTTGACAGACTTGATAAAGTATATTTTCCAGTAAATAAACAATGCCCCACAAGAGAAGCACATGAAAAGCAAATTACAATGTTATAGAACTAGAAATCTACACAGATCGAGTTCATTAAATATTTAAGCAGTTTTGAATACATCATAATTTATATATCAAAAACACATTTGAGATTTGTCATATATATCCTAATGTATATATGTGTGTGTGTGTGTGTGTGTGTGTGTGTGCATGAGTGCACACATACGTTTAATGTGGTAATCTGGTGTGCCAGCTGTGCAGATTATAACCCCATTCAGCATTCAGCAGTAACATAGCCCTGTTTAATACCAATTGATTAGTGCTAAATACCACTCCAGGACAGAAATTCAAGCAAACTACAAATATAGTTTCACAAACACATATTTAAATTGTGAATAATTGTAATAGTTCAAAAAATTCCTTCAATATTCTCAGCACCTAGGTGTCTTCCTTATTATGCATTTGAAGAAGCAAACAGCAAAGCAATGACCATATTCTTGAAATGCACAATGGAGTATGTAGGTAGGGGTTTCTGTTCACTTAATATAAATTCAAAGCTTCTTTCACGTTCTTCCCACATTTAAGATGAAACAATTGCTTTGTGTTTGGGGAGAGTGAAATTGAGGGGTGCAAATGTGTGGATATGTGTGTGTGCACTTGGGTGCAGACATGGACATGTACATGAGTGCAGGTGCATATGGACACCAGTGGTCAGACCTAGATATTCTTTCTCAGATGCCATTCACCTTCTTTTTTTGAGCGAACATATCTCACAGGGACCTGGAGCTTGCCAGTTAGGTTAAGCTAACTGGCTAGCTATGTACAAGGATCTGCGTGTACCTGCCTGCCCAATGCTGTAACTGCAAATAGGAAATAACATATTTTGTATTTTCTAGTACTTTATTATTTTATCTTATGTGTATGAATGTATTTCCTGCCTGGCTTAAGTGTATCCATGTTCCCTGTTCAGGCTAGTGGATTTTCTTGCATTTTGAACATTTTATTTACAAAATTAATGTCATTGATATAAACTTCATGTAGTAATGACTTACAATATAGACAGAATCTGGACTAATAACTTGTTTAACATTACACCAATAAGATAATCTTTAAAATGTAAATAAGCTCACTGAGACTTGTGCCCCACTTGTGACCTGAGCTTATGACTTAATCCCTTGGACTACATTTTGGCCTCTACCCAAGATAATGAATGGATGTGGATGTGCTTTAATTACCTTATTGAATCACTGAAAGAGGCACATTATTATTCTTATTGGAAGCAGTGAAAATTGAGAAGTATGTTTGATATTGTGTGTATCAGATATTTTAAGTCTAGGGATCAAAGTGAAAGATTCTCTGATTAGATAAGGGTGTCCCTGGTCTTGTGGCACCCCAGTTCTTGTCAGAAACACTGAATAAATGTATGGGTGAGGCCTAAATTGATAGTACAGTTCAATGAGACATCGAAAAGAATAGGTGATTTTCAGAGTTCAGGCCCTCTAATAAAAATCTAATGCTAAAGTCAAGGTGACCCCTTTCTTAGGTATAATTATAATGTGACTTAGAAATGCATTAGCCTCAATATCATTTTTTGATTCAAAAATACTTGATTCATGCCCTGCCTTCTCATCAACCTATGTATTCCTTGCACTTACTTTCACTGCTGTGATCATATACCTGACAATACCTCATGAAATAAGGAGAATTTATTTAGCTAATGATTTCAAAGGGATCAGTTCATGATCATCTGGATCCATTGCTTTGGCCTGAAGAGAGGCTGATTACCATGGCAGTAGGTATATGGAGAGGAAGAGGCTGTTCACCTCATGACACACAGGAATCAGAAAGTGTAAAAGAGGGATCAAGGACCTGGACTGGTCTGCTTTAGATTGGTTTAACTTCCTTAAACATTTAAGATCATTAAATATAATTTTATGAACTAATTGAATGGGTGAAAATAAGGAAATTGGATTAAAGGACAAAGTAACACAAAGTCTCGAGGTAGATTAAAATCTCTGAATAAACTAAAGAAATTCTCACAAAGACCTTTGTGTTCTAGTCTCAAGAACACTACCTGCTCTGAGTATTAGATGTAAGAATTTCTGTGGTGGGTGTTGAGATAGTGTTCTCCTGTCAGTTAATCTTTATTGGAAACACTGAGACCCACTCAGAATCATTTCACTTAGTTAACTGAGAAACCCAGTAAGTGGACAATCAAGATTAGCCAACAAAACTTCAGTCCTGCATCCAGTTTATTGATAAAACTTCGAATGCAGATTTTTCCAAGATATTTCATTTTGTTCATAGGTGAATAATTTTTCTGTTAACTGCCAACTCTCTTTTTCTTTATCCTCCCTTGCCTGCATACCACCATTTAGCTGCTACTCACAGAGTACCAGTGTTAAAAACAGCCAGACAGGTCATGCAGTCATGTTTTAGGAATTATTCTGAATACTCCAACTTAAAAAAAATCTTGAGCATTTCGTAATGGTATTCAATGAATCATAGTCTCCCAACATCTTCCCCCTCCCAATTTCATGGTTTATTTTGTTTCTTTTTTTAAAGTCTGCTAAGTCAATTTAGTGCTGTTTTTATAAATATGAGGATTTGGAAACATCTACTAGAACATTCGACCTACCAGGAACAATATCCACAAAATTAGTGCTTGTCCATCCTTTGGATACTATAACCCAACAATAGCTCTTTATTACCTGGACATCATTTACCCCACCAATGCTGAATTTTGACTAGCTTGATCTTGTACAGGTATAGTGAAAGTAACCATAGCTGCTGTCAGTTCATGAGTGTGATATCATGTCATGTCCAAAGACAGTATTTCACAGCACTCCTCCACACCCTCCAGCTCTTGCACTCATTCTGCCTCCTCTTATGCAGTATTCCATGAGCCCTGGTAGAGGCAGGAGGAGTGTGTTGATATAAGTGTTCCATTTATTGCTGAGCACTCAGTCTCTAATTCTCAGTACTTTAACCATTTATTGGATGGCCCAACTTTACAACTGGCTGCTACTCAGATGCTGTCTGCTAAGATTCCTGCATCGTATTGTTACATAAATTACAAATTAAAAAAAAAGAATTTCTATATGTGAATGGATTTTGAGTATAAATATGAATTTTAAAAAATACTAATAATTACAAAGCACATATTACTCCTGAAAATTTATGAGGTAATAAAAACTGCTAATAGCTAAATGAAATATCTTAAAAGAATAAAAACGTGGGGCTGGAGAGATGGCTCAGTTAAGGATAATTATTCTTTCAGAGGACATTGATTTGATGCCCAGCATCTACAGGGCAGCTAATAATCATTTGTAAGTCCAGTTCCAGGGATCTTACACCACCTTTTGGCCTCTGCAAGACATTGCATGTACATGGTGCACTTACAAACTTGCAGGCAAAACACTCATATCCAAAAAAAATTAAAAATAATAAAGAACAAAAATATGCAAATGACCTTACTTTCATAAATTTATGTTCCATAGCAGGACAGGAAGCTCATGAGTTAAGAAAGCTTACTACCCTTCAAATGGCTGTTAGTTCTGTTCAAACTCTCCCTCACCCAGCGGTGATCAGTTGCCAATAGTTCCTCAACCAAGATTGGGACTTCTTATTTATTTCCCCATTTTTATGCTGGGTTTTGTATGGTTTGAGTTTGTATGGGGTCTGGGTATGCTGTTACCATTTCTTCAAGTACACATGAGCAAGTTCCAAGCTACTTTCAGAACTATTTCCTTGTGTGATCCACCTACCCTTGGTTTTTTTGTTTTTTTTTTTTTCATCTTTCCACCCTCTCTTCTGCAATGAATGGGTGAAGATTAATATAGGAGTCCTATCTGGGAAATCACACACTGTAGTCTCATAGTCTCTATAATGATGATATTTTTATTATACCTTACTACACGGAAAGCTATTTTAAACATCATGGGTTTGTTGGTTTTAAATACATAGTCATTTCTATATTCCAAAGCATAAGCAGTTAAGTGTGTGGAATTAACTTGTGAAGTTGGTGTCATCACTCTACCCACGATTTCTGTGTGACACTGAGAAACTTACTGAAACTTTCAGTGCTTCAACTTCAGTGACTCTAATGAGAATGAAGGAAAGGAAAGATATTTTTTTTTCTCCCTTTGACCTTGGGAGCACTATTAATAACACACAAAATGTTTGATAGTCACTAGTCATGTCAAAATTCTTATTATGTGCTCTCCTGATATAGATTTCTAATAAACACGCAACAAAGTTGGAGAATGGGCAAATGCAACTCCTTAATCCTTAGCTCTAAAACTCTCCCTTGCTGTCTTGACCACCTTAAACAAAAATATGGCCAAACAGCTAGCCAGAATACTATTTCGCTAGAGCCAGTTGCTTGGAACACTGCACATATTCCTTAAGAAAACTACACCATTATCAGGAAGATTATTCTGGCTCATGAAGATGTAGACACAGACCATGCTGTTTCAAAAAAATTATATAAGAAGTTTTGTCATCTTGAGTCTCAGTAAACTAGAGATCACACCTAACCCATCAGTCTTAGCTATAGGGGAGCCTGGTGGTTTAGCCGCAAACTGTAACGGGCGCCTAAGATGCAAGGCTGTGGTTAAACAAACCTCTATGGCTGTGACTGGTTCAAAGCAAATGGTTATTTATAATTGGTCTAAACATTCCTGTTTAGATTATACAAACAATCATCTCAAGCTGACTGGGAAATGCTACCTTGCTCTGCTCTCTAATGTTACAAAATTAGAATCAATAAAACATTTCTCTTAGTGATCTTTTCTTGCCTACTTTATTAGTGAAGACTGAACTGGTACTTATGAAACAAAGAGGGAAGCAGCAGGGGCAGCAGGAAGCAGTAAAGGTAGCAGGCATTTCATGGCTTGCCAACTGAAGAAGCAATAGCAGAAGTGTTTGAGAGGAGCCTGGGCAGAAATGAGAAGCACAATGGAAGTAAAGAGCTACCAAGAGAATGAATGAAAATGATAATATGCACCCAGAAGGGAGTGAAGAGACTAAAGGTCTTTAGGCACAAAGTTCTCATATCTTTGGACAAGAGTTATTAGCAGGGCTGTCTGTTAAGAAGTATGGGATTTACCCAGGGTTGGATAAGAGCTACAACACTGGCTACCCTCAGGGGCTAAGGAACCCTGATACCTAGGACAGCCTGGACACTGTAAATGCAACTGCAGCCAAAGGATTAGGATATCAACTTCCAACTTCCTAGATCTTCAACAAAAATACTGTATTGCTGAGGGTCATCATATTCAAGACCTGTATGAGAACTGCGAAATTAGGGGGCACCACTTGATGATGCTACTTGCTTGAACTCCCAGCATACCTACTGCGTCTGCTCACTGCTACCAAGCACTAAGAAAGATGAAGACTACCAGAACCCAGCATTACAGATCTTTAGTGTTGGTGAGGACTTCTGCTAGGAAGAGAAAATAGACCCCACCTCCAAACAATATGATTGGTAATAAGAGGACATTGATAATATCTAATTATTAGTTTCTATTTTGAATGAGATAATATTATACACAGCCCTTATCAAGTGTTTGGTAAATGTGTTTGTACAGTTTTTCTGTATTCACAAATACATATAATGCTTAAATAACCATATATCCATACTCTCTGTGTGCTTAAATATTTTGGGGGGCTTATTTTTATTTAATATGTATATGTTTTGTCTCTCTGTATGTAAATGCACCATGCACATGCAGTACTCTCAGAGACCAGAAGACGGTGTAGAATCCCCTGAAACTGGAGTCATGGACAGTTGTTAGTCAGCATGTTAGAAATGTGAACTTAACCCAGTTCTTTATAAGAGCAGCTAGTGATCTTAACAACTGAGCCATCTTTTCAACCCTATGTATAAAAAAGTTTTTTTTTTCTTTTCTTTTTTGGTCTTTTTAAGACAGTGTCTCCCTGTAGCCCTAGCTGTCCTGGAACTCACTATGTAGACCAGGCAGGATTTGAACTCACAGAGATCCACCTGCCTCTCTCTCCCAAGTGCCAGGATTAAAGGCATGTGCCACCATGCCCAGCAAAGTTTTAAAGTATCTACTGTAATATAGAGGTGTATTTTATGAGACAGAATTAGAAGATAAGATCAGAAAAAATGTTTTACTGATATGTTTAGAAATGACACTATGATTATGTGCTTGACAAATAAAAATGAATTTCATTATAATCTGTGTTATATTGAGATATTTATTAAAGTAGGAATCTTTGGTAGTACTTTAAAATTTTATTCACTATGTTTTAGTTTAATTATTTTCATTCCTATTTACCAATGAAGTTACATGGCTTTCTATCTCAAAAACTTTTTGTGGATATAGCCATAGAATCAAGGATCACAATCATAATTACAGTCACATGCTAAGCATAGAGTAACGCCCAATTCAAGAGTTAGGAATGTACCAGAGTTCCAAAACGCCTCACAGTTTCCTTACACTATGGTCCCTCCAACATAAGTTCATCCTGTCTCTTGAAAACATGTAGTACATTAGCCTGTTATTAAGTTTTATACAAATGTAACGATAAAGTGTTTCAATCTACAGTACTATTTAATGATGTGTTATCATTAATACCAGTGACTCCTATGAAATAATTTGGATATTTGAGGATGTATTTATAGTCTGACACATAAAATATATTCTCATATGTAATCTCTTTTCCAATAAGAATAGTAAATTTATAGTACTAACATGAAAATACATTTGTAATCCTCTTTGTATTTCCTTTAATTTTCCTTAATTTGACATAGGTTGAAAATTGGTTAAAAATTCTAATTTCTATTGTGTTTTAGTTCCTTTTTCTTTTTTTAAAAAAATTATTTATTATTTTTATTTTATGTGTATGAGTGCATCCATGTCATGCAATGGCATGGAGTTTAGAAGAGGGCCTTGGATTCCCCTGGAACTGGAGTTAAGGATGGTTCCTAGCCACCATGTGGGTGCTGGGAATTGAACCCGCGTCCTCTGCAAGAGAAGTCAGTGCCCTTAACCTCTGAGCCATCTCTTCAGCCCCCATGTTTTAGTTCCTTTTTCAACCTGTTCTCTCTCATGCACACATTATAAGGATAAAGGCTCTGCTATTTAGTCCATAAATATTTATTCTTGATTCATTTGTGGATAACAAATGTCATCTCATTAAAATTGCTTCTGTTAACTCCTTTAAAAATGTTTATCTAATTATAGAGACCATAATGATGACATTTTAATATCTTTATAATTTTTCTATATTTATTTTTTCTATTGTTATCATCTATTACTTCTAAATGAGAGAAATGAGAGACTATAGAAAATGAAAATTAATGTTTTTGAATAAACAAAAATGAGTGCATTCCATTTTGGGTTGTTAATACTTTGTCTGAGGACCTGGGAACGATATCATCACATTTATAATATAAACAATTAGCTGAAATGACTAGATAAATTTTTACCCTTCTTTCATATTTTTATTTGAGATTATAGCATTTGAATATTTCCAATTGTATGCAGGAAGCTACCTACTATGGTTTCTGTTGCTGTGATAAACACCATGACCAATAGTATCTTGGGGGAGAAAAGCATTTATTTATCTCTTACAACTCCCAGGTCACAGTTCATCACAGAGAGAAGTCAGGGCAGGGACTAAAGATAGGAAATTGGAGAAAGGAACTGAAGCAGAGACCAGGGAAAAATATGTTGCTTACTGACTTGCTTACCTGGTTTGTGGCATTACCTATCTGTCTAGGATAACACCTCCAACAGCAGATGGACATTCCTACATTATTTTTCAATTAAACAAATGTCTCACAGACATGTCCAAGGCAATTCTAATGGTGGAAATTCCTCAGTTGAATTTCTTTCTTGCAGGTGTCTCTAGTTTGAGTCAAGTTCTCAAAAAACTAACAAGCACAGATATTAATATTTTCAATGGTTTTAGAAATAAAACTTTGATATCTTTTCATTAATACCAATCTACAGATTCATTTTTGAGTAGAAGTTGTATTAAAATGTGCATTATAAAATAATTCCTAATCAGTTACATATGCAATTGGCCAACTTTAACAGAGGAGCAATTCATCAACACACATAAATCATAAATTTTAATGTCCTTGAAACTATGTAGGTAATTTATCTGAAAAATCATTTTTTCCAATAATAAATATTTTGCCTGAATTTACTGTATGAAATTTTATATTTGAGAATAGTGATGACAAAATTTCATAATTTATATTTCTGCTTTGGTTTGGATGTAGCTCATTCTAGATAAAACTCTCTTGACATTTAATTTTAAATGTAACAGTGATAAAGAGTTGATAAGTGATAAAGAATTAATGGAGTTCTAGAAGAGTGGATTATTTACCATGACAGTAGGTTACTATGAAGCTGATCAGCTCTAGTGTTTCCTCAGCTACTCCTGTACCCATCTGTCATAAAGCCTTCACTAGAAGTCAAGCAAATGTCTCTTGTAAACACTGGTAGAATAAAACTTTTCTTTGAATATTACCCAGTGTTACATATTGTCTTAGAAAAATCACAAAATAAAACAAGCCAATTTCTATAAATTTCTATTACCCTTTTAATATTTATATATTTTTTAACTTTTACAAAAAACTGAGACTTTCATACATGCATATACAGTGTTTTGATCAAATCCATGCCCACTCCATCCCTTCCAACAGCTGCAATATCTCCCCATCACTTTTTTCTTTTTCTTCTTTTATTCTTCTTTCATTTATTTATTTTTATGGGGCTTTTGAGTACTCTAATATTACCCTCTCTGAAGAGGTAACCTTAAAATCATTTAAGGATTAGACACAAGCTCCCACATACTTTTCACATTTTTTGGCCTTGGGAACAGAGTATGTTGCTAAGAGGCCCAAAGATATTTTGACTTTTAGCAAAGAAACTGATTACTTTCCTTTGGGGTCATATTACAATAACTGCCTAGCCAATTCCTATATCCTATTCTTATCACGCCATCATCTGAAGGATTTACCCAATAGCAGACCACTTTGGCTTCTTCCATACTGAACAGGGACGCAGGGTGAGGCAATTGGAGTACCCCTTCAGTGGGTCTATCTAAAAATCTCCCAAATTGCATAACTCTTATCTCTAAGGGGAAAAGAAAGTCCTAGAATCATGAATAGGAGATGTGAAGGAGAAGTAAAGGCAAGAGAAATTAGCATTACAAGTTCTAGACAGGGAATTAGAAAAAAGTCAGAATAGGGCAATTTTCAAATGTTCATATAAGAGTCAATTGTAATTTCTTGACAAGGGCTTCCAAAAGGCTTCCTCTATTGGGTTCCTCCTCATTTTTCTTTTGTCTTCCAAGGCTGGACTCTAGAGTGATGAATTCAGGATTTGCTTTCAGGTGTTTTGATAGCTGTTGGAGTAGTTAGAATCAGTTCCCTCTCAAGGCTTCCAGATAGGGGGAGAAAACTAATTTATCCATCATTTTAGAACAATAGCTGGTTGTCTCCCTTAGCTACAGGTGGGCACTACAGCATTACAGACCAAGATTTGAAGTCTTACATCTGAGCAGCACTTTCTGCTTAGAAACAAAATCATCAATGAGAAATAATTTCTTTGGTTATACTTTCCTTTTGGGTATTTAAGACCATACAGTTGGCCCAAATAAATCAATTTACTTATACACTTAAGGGCATATGAGGATCTGTTCCTCCAGGGTCACATGGGTTTGGGAGTAGACCCTGGCTCCTTTCTTTTACCAGTTCCATCTATGTGAAGATATGTTCGACCATGTCTGGCTTCACTTGGAAGCATGAATGAGACATTTCTTCTAAGTTGACCCTCCTTTTTGTAGACTGGACACTGGTTCAAGTTTATCTCATGGAGTCCCCATGTCCTTCCTAAACAAGAGGACAGGTGACTTACCATGTTTAAGGGCCATTTTGAGAGATGTTTCATAGTCCCCTGGAACTTGGTCTACCTTGGAGGGCAAGGGGCAAAAACTGTCCTTTAAGTCCCTCTGAGCACA
>NW_008349975.1:6939280-6951591 GCF_000622305.1 Nannospalax galili | reverse complement strand
CCTTAAACTAGTTGACTAAACTATGACCATAGAAATTTTAAGCTTATATGTATATTATTTTTGTTTCATCCTTTATATATAACAAACCTAAAATGATCTTCATCTCTTGCTTAGGTCTTCTCATTTTTTTCCTGTCTATTTTGGAAAATATCTCCATTCCCATATCCTTTTAACACCTTTTACATTCTCATTTTCTTTCTTTTCTTTTTTTTTTTAAATGATTATGTGACATAACAGCATTAACAAATTTTCTGTTGTGAGACTTTTCCTGGGGATGCTAAGTAATATTTATTCCCTTTTAAAGTTCTAGTGTCAAGCCAATGTTTCATTAGTTTTACAGAGGAACCAATGAATTTATTGAGCTTACTTACTAATCTATTTGCAAATTTCCTTAAACTTTTGTAAAAATACTTAAAATAAATAGTATAAACATGATCTTGGGAGACCCTGAGTCTCACATGGGGTGGTAGCTTTTTGGGATGATCTATTTTACATCAGTGGTCTGCATGACTATTGTTGAACAGTAACAAAATTATGTAGGATAAAGTTCATTATGATCAAATAAAAACTAAGAACAGAGCCATTACTCTGTATGACACTTAAGTCTTGAATATTTAACTCTGATCTGCTTTTCCATGATGTAGAATGAGAACAATGATGTTTAGCCAATATACCCATAGATTCATGTGGAGAATTAATGAATCCTTAGAAAAATTTAAATTTAAATCACTAGTCAAATAAAAAAAGTATCTTACTTGTGCTTAGTACCTGAAATCCAGTGAGTTTACTCTGTTATTATAGTTATATATTTCATGTATTATGAAATGCCATATGGTTTCCAAATTCACAATATTATGTCTCTATTAAGTCTGTCTTTGCTCAGTCATATCTTACACAAAATTTGGGAAATTACAGAGACATTATGCCCAAGTAAAATTTCAGGTCTTATTTTTCTAGATTATACTGAATAATATTAAATTTGCATGTCAGATTAAATTAAAACATTATTAATAACATTAAATATATTAGAAATTTTAGTGAACAAAATCAAAATAAATGGTTGAGTTACTTTAGTCTATGTCTATACATCTTACACAAAATTTGGGAAATTACAGAGACATTATGCCCAAGTAAAATTTCAGGTCTTATTTTTCTAGATTATACTGAATAATATTAAATTTGCATGTCAGATTAAATTAAAACATTATTAATAACATTAAATATATTAGAAATTTTAGTGAACAAAATCAAAATAAATGGTTGAGTTACTTTAGTCTATGTCTATACTTTAATAAAAAATTTATGAATGAATATCTAGTAAAACATTAATATTTAAAGATAGGTATTTATTTGTATTAAAAATATGGTTTAAGAATGCTTATTTTAAAAGATTTAAAAGTATAGCATTAAGATTTAATAAATATTTTTGTCAATAGTGACCTTAATCCTAATTCTAGAAGCACTTGTTTAGCATATATTGGAAGAAATCGGACTGCCATTTACACATTGTTCATTAGTCTTCATGGTTTCAAATCAAACATCTCTGTCTGTGTACTGTTGTGAGCAAGGCAGGAATGAACCTTTACTCATTCTCCATATATATTCTCAACTGTGGAGTCTATTTACATTTCAGTCTAGTGACAATTAGTGGCTTACAGCTCTAGTGACTCTAAGAAATCTGGAGGAATTTTAATAGCTTTATAACAAAGAAAAAGTGAAACTTTCCTCCCTGTCAATTTGTCACATCTACATACTAAAAAGGTTAATTCTTTTTTATCACATGCATAAAATTATTCTGTTCCAGACATTAATTATTATTTTGTATTTTGAGATACTAAAGTGATGCTTTTGATGACCACTATAAAAGAGAATCCTCAGTATAAAGAGACAAATTGCACTTAACATTTTACCTACTTACATGTGCCTTATATTATACATTGATAAATTATGCATATTTTTTAGTGAAAATTATTCACTTTTAGCTTTTAACTTACATTATTTGCCATCCAACTAAAGTATTTCTGATTTTTACAGTGAATTATATTTTAGGTTGAATGGCATTACTGTATATACCAGTTGTTAAATAGCATATTATACTGGGAAATTTGAAGAAAATCATGTACTTTTAAAAGTAAATTTCAAAATAATATCTAAGTTCAAGGTTTACTTTTGAATCCACAGCAACACATTATTTTAGTTTGTTTCTCTGTCAAAGCAACTGCAATAAGCCTGTAAGGTGTTTATTAGTCTGGAATTTGATTTTTGATAATTGGAAATTTGAAAACTAATAGCATGTTTACCAGTTCCTTAGCATTTGTCCTTTGATCTTGTTCTCAAATTTATATAAAGACATTTGAAAAAATTCTGTGAAATATATTTCATTTAGCTTTATTTACTTGATCTCAGAGTTAGTAGTAGAAATAACATATAAAGACTGATATTAGTGCAATATAACAAAGTGTTTAAGAAATAACAAGACAAAGAGAAATACATGAATTTTAACACAGAGGTTGGGATGGGGAAATTCTCCTAGATATTTGTATTTTATAGGAGAAAATTATGTGCAATTCAGTCTACGGAATGTAGGGAAGTTTGGGATCATGGTAAAGAAAGCCTGGAGGAGCAGAAGGAGCTATTGTGGCAAACATGGCCTGCTCAGTGTAACTCATTTAACATTCTCAATTCTTTGCTTCCCCAAGTTAGGATGATGGAAATTCTTTATAACAGTCAGTGTTTTTTTTTGTTTTGTTTTTTTGTTTTTGGATCATGTTTTCTTCTCTCTTTCTCTTCGCTCTATATCCATTCGTTCTTCCAAGAAATTCTTTGCTTCATTCAATTAACTTATAGATAGACTTTAAAGTATTACCTTCAGAAAACAAATAAATTCTAAGAAACACAGAACTAAATAATTCCCTCTTGTTATAATTGCAAACACCATCTTTTATTTTCATTCATAAAATGGTCTGTTAAATGTTTTGCTTTCGTGTTCAGTTCACATATTTCCCTACTGGGATTACATGCCAGCTTGTTAAACTGCGGGCTGCAAACCCATATGGGATTGTGTAAAGGTGTGCGGGAGTTGTGGAAAACTTAACAATGATAAAAGTTTTCTGAATTCACAAGAAACAAAAAATAATTCAAAAGTAATTGTGTACTGAAACCAGGGTGTTTCTGGCAGCACTCACCTGCTACCTATGGAGTGGTTTCTTGGTAGCTTTGGTCTAAACAACTCACTGTACACTCTGCATAGCAGCCTGTGATGGTTTGAGTGAAAATGTCCCCATAGGATTCAAGTATTTGGACATTTTGTTCCCAGATGGTGATACTGTTTTGGGCAGTTTTAGAAGGTGTGGCTCTCCGGGAGAAAGTGCATCAACAGGGTCAGGCTTAGAGAGTTCTAAAGTCTTATAGGATCTCCTTGCTCTCTTGCTTCCTGTACCCACTTGAAGATATGAGAGATTAGCTCCTGCTGTACCTGCTCCAGCCACCTCCAGCCACCATGCCTTCCTGCCATGATGGACTGTAATTCTCCTGGAACCGTAAGCTCAAATACACTCTTCCTTTTATTAGTTGTTTTGGTCAGTGTTTCTATAACAGCAACAGAAAAGTGACTAATACCCAGCCGTGCGGTCATGCTTTCCAGTGTCAACAAAAGTTGACTGGAGCTCAGCTCAGACTCCAGACTACTGTATGCTATGAACCCCTGTGTTCTCACTTGACAAAATTTCTGATCTTATAGAAATTATGACTGAATTATGGTTAAAACAAAGACTCTTAATGGTTTCCTACTGTCAGTCCTCAGCACATAAATTTCAAATTTGTGCATCTTTTGTTATATTAGGATAGTTGATTTAAAAAATAAAAAAAAAAAACTGTTTAGGGGGCTGGAGAGATGGCTTTGTGGTTAATAGCAGCTATGAACCATCCTTAATGCCAGTTCCAGGGGAATCCAACACCCTTTTCTGACCCTGCGGCTATGCATAACACAAGTGTGCTTACATACATGCAGACAATACACTCATACACATCAAATAAAAATAATAAAATATGTAAATAAAATATATAAAACTGCTCAGTGAATTTTAGATTGGGATTAGGGCAGTTTTCTGGGAGTTTCTGAAAAGGACCTGAGTATACTTCTGTTAGTTTGTACTGTGTATTTATGAGAAGCAATCATTTCAGTATTGATAATTATAAATCAAAATATTGATCACCACTGAATCAAAGTGATTATTCTCTACATTCTGAATTATCAAATATTGAAAAAATTACCTATTTTGTTTGCATGTTGCATGCAAGTTTGTACATTTGTATGTATGCATTTCCATGCACACACATGTGGAGGCAAGAATAGAAAGTCACCGGACTACCTCTATAACACACTACCTTTTGTCCTTGAGAGAGTATCTCTCACTGACCTGGAGATGCCTGTTTTTGTCTGCAATGTCAAACAGCACATCCCTGGAGTCTCCAGTATCCCCCTGCCACCTACATGTGTCCAGGTCACATTCAGCTATTTTTGTGTGGATTTTGATCATTGAGATCATGTTCTCATGCTTATGCCACAATCTGTTTACCCACAGAGCCATGGCCCTAGCACCATATTTATTTATATAAAAATAAAGCATAGCTATCTCATATATGAAAATTTGCCATATGTTTAGGAAATGACAAAACTGTGTGTCACAATGAGTTTTCTTTTTTAATTTTATTTTTTCTGAATTTTGGGGATTTCCATACAATATAGATCAATAGTGTTTAGATATTTAGATACCTTCCCCTATCCTCACTCCCCCTACTGCCCCTTGTCCACTTTAATGTACTCTCCATATATATAATAGCCTATAGTGTCTGATTTGTGTCCCCAAAAGCCCTTCAGTTTGGGTTCACCCACAGGACCTGCCAAGAATCCCAGACACTGTCTTTCCCCTCCCAGAAGCCATCATTTATGAAAAGCTTCTTAGGTTGGGTTGAAATTTCTTACTCACTTCCCCCAGTATCTGTGCTGGCATTTTGGTTTAAGCTTACATGGAAGTTGTACATGCTGTCACCATTGCTATGATTTCATGTGAATAACTGACCAGCTGTCTGGAAGATTCTTTTTCCTTGTGATCATACACCCCTGTGCATTTTATAATCTTTCTGCCTCCTCTTCTGCAATAATCCCTAAGCCTTGGGAGGCAAAGTATTGAGGCTTGAAATAGGTGGTCTGTTCAAGGATAAGCACTCTGCACACTCTTGTTCTATGAACACTGGTCAGCTGAAGGTTTTTGTGTTAATCATCATCTGCTGTGGAAAGAATAACACATATACCCCTAAGCAAAAACAGATATAACAATGAATTTTTAAAATAAATTTTATGATATGGTGTCAATAAATATTTAATTTTATATCTATTTTATACAACTATATACAGAGAGCCACATAAAAATTTCTTGACCACAATGTACCTGAAAGTGGAAACATTTTAAGAAGCCTTGGATTAGCACATGAATTCAGTAAATTAGCTGGCTTTTTCTTCTTACCCACTTCTGTTTCTCTGTCCTGGGAATTAAATGCAAGACATGATTGTGACCAAAATGAATTAATGTATAAGTTTAGAGGGGATAAATGATATCATTTCAATATTATTAACCTATAGATTTAAAAGAAATTGGTTTCAGAATCATCATTATTTAATATAATAGCACAGAACTTTAAGAACTTCTTTAGTTTACTGTGAAATATATTGGCTTATTTCATACACAATATGAAACTACTGTAGAATCCTTACTATAGCTACTGTTCGTTTTCATACTTGTTCTCCTTGAGTCATACTTTGGTAGAATCAAGATTACAGGCTTTAGGTAAAAATTAAAGTTCATTGTAGTTAGACAAAAGCATATGCAGGACGCTACAAGATACAGGAGTAGGAAAGTACCTTCTGAATAGGACTCCATTTGCTCAAGAACTAAGGCCAGCAATTGACAAATGGGACCTCATTAAACTAAGAAGCTTCTGTAAAAAAAGGAAATGATAGCATGAAGAGAAAGCCACAGAGTGGGAGGAGAATCTTTGCTATACATCTGATAGTGGACTAACACATACATTATACAAAAAAATTTTAAAAATGATGAAACAAGAAAATAAATGACCCATTTAAAATTGAATAGAGATCTGAATAGAGAGTTCTAAAAAGCAGAAATAAGAATGGCTAAGAAATGTTAAAATCGTGTTCATTATTCTCACAATTTTGGAAAAGCATAGATACTTAATATTTCATCTAACTCCAGTCAGAATATCGAAGATCAATAAAACAACTGAGAACAAATGTTGGCAAGAATGTTGAGAAAGGGATCCACTCATTCTCTGTTCTTGATATTGCAAACTGTTATAGGCATTATGGAGATTAGTCTGGAGAAATCTCAGAAAGCTAAACGTAGATCTTGGACATAACCTATCTATAGCACCCACTGGAATATACTTACAGGACTCAATATCCGACTACAGATATCCTTGCTCAGCTATCTACACTGCCACTTTTTCACACTAGTTTACAAAAGAAAACAACCACTCCCACAGTGTTACCCTTCATGTCTCCTCTTAACCACTCAGCCATTTCTATAGCCCTGATTTTGTTTTTAACAGCTGAATAGGACTGCACTGTGCAATTATATCACATTTTCATTGTCCATTAATCAGTGGTTAAGAGCACTGGCTGCTCTTGAGAGGACCTGGATTCAACTCCTAGCACGGTCATGGTGGCTAATAACCTTTAGTAACAGCAGTTCCCAGGAATTCAACGCCCTCTTCTGACCTCAGCAGGCATTGCAAGACACAGGTGCACTTACACACATGCAGGCAATGCACTCATACACATCAAATAAAAATAATGTTTTAAAAATAAAAATAAAATGAAGTTTTCAGGTAAGTGAATGGAACTAGTAAACACATTGAGTCAGATAACTTAGAGCCAGAAAGATAAACACCATATGTTCTCTCTTATTTGTAGAATCTAGCTGGAATCTTTGCTTATGGGGGCAGGGGAGGAAAATTAGTGCTAGGTAGGTGATAGTAAGTGCTATCAATGGTGAAATGAGAAAAAAAGAGAAATGATTTAAAGTAATATTTATTTGTGGATAATTTAAAAGGAGTAGTGCCATATAGGGAGATGATACTCCCTTATGGAAGAAAACACCCAGCACTGGGCATGGGATCCTCCCTTAAAATTGTTGGCAAGGGTGGTCCAAGAGACTCCCTAAACAATTTAGGTTATTGTTGTTGCCCTTGGTTGCCACTCAGAATTTGAAGGCAGGACCATATTGCTAAAAACATCATACTTTGACTTGGAGGAATTGAACCGGAACTGACCTGGAAGCCTCTTCCCTGATGAGTAGCATTCATAATATCAGAAAATGGTATGTAAGCTGCCAAGGGGGAAAAGCAATCAAAAGTTCTAAAAGTTCTAGCCAATGGTAAAGCTACACCATGAAAACTGACTGGCCCAGAAAGCCTGATGGTCAAATTATGGCACTTTTTTTTTGGTGTGTGTGTGGGGGGAGGGGAGCTACATTGGTGAAATTAGTGCCCTCTCAATCGGAGGGAATTCAAGTCTGGTACTGTAAAACTAACCAACTACCCATTGCTGGAGAACTCAAACATACTAGAGGAGAACCCACTATTGCCATTTTCTATACCAATTTAATTTGTAACTATATTATAAATATTATTCTCAAACCCACATACAAGTGTAGTTCTCATTCCTCACTCAGCATGTAAGATTTTATATATTTTTTAAACAGATAGAGACTATTACAGAGATCCACAACTGGTAAAAATGTAGAGAGTAAGTGGCCTATCACTGTCCCATTCCATTTGAAGCCCTTACAAAGCGATCTATTTACCCAAGGCTCAGGGAACATCATAGGAGAGGGGACTGTAAGGCTGCAAAAGCCAGAGGAACAGGATGCCTCTTGTTAGGTAGTGTCTACTAGCCATGAGAGGGAAGTTGCATCTAGGAAATGCCAACAGTAAGTTTGCCTAAACAAGACCTGCATAATAACAACACCAGTTGAAATGATAGTATTGAATTGGGGAAGTTACACAGAGTCCCACCTCTAGATGAAGAGCTATAGGAATCAATGACTGATGAAAATCAGTTTTAGCTATGGTCGAGCTTCCTGATAAGTTTTCCAATCCAAACACATGCATACCAGTTCCATAAATGGACTCTGTATGTTAATAAATGTATCTATTCAAATATACATATAACACATAGCAATAATAGAAAAAGTTATGCAATTCAAGGGAAGGAGGAGGCCTATGGGAGGAGCTGAGGGAGAAGGGGGCATGAAATGATGGAAATGCAGTACTCATGTTTGAATTTTCAAAAAAAAAATTGAAATGTGTTTTTCTAAACCAAAAAATTATATTATTCTTAAACAACAATATTTAATATAATACTGTGCATAGACAGGCAATTTTTTTACAACTTTTATACTTAATTTCTAGATGATACAATTTTTGAGTTATGAAATTATAGTTTAACATTATTACAAGTGGCATATGATTCATATTGGCCAGGCTTGACCAGCCACATCATTTACAGTCCAAGAAATTTAATGCTATTATTCAAGTCACATTGTATTAAAACATTACATACTGGTATGCAAATTTGGACTCAAATTCTGCTGAGAGTTTTCAAGTTACATGAAAGAAAAAAAAACAGAATTTAATTACTTTAGGAATTCAACTGAAAAGTGAAAGAGACAGTGAGAAAACCAATGAGCATAAAAAGTATTCTTTTGCCTCTGGATCTTAAAAGAAATAATTCATTTGATTATGGGTTACAAATTAAATATGCCTATTTAAAAATGATTGTTACTCTCCTAAGGGATTCTGCTAACTATCCTTACTTAAATATCATGCCTTTTATAAAACAAAGACAGCAGGAAGAGAAACAGTAACTCTGTTATGGTGCTCGATGCCTGTACCATAAAAAAAAGCCACCATGATGTGACTGTGCAGCAGATGACTGACATCCAGTTAGGACCAGGAAAGATGTAATTCCTCAACACCCACCACAGAAAAAACAACAAACAAACAAACAAACAAAAACAACCTTTACTATTTCTTATAGCAAGAGCAGCCTGAGGATGTTAGGAACCCACGGAACCACTGTCTGAGGCATCTCAGCTCCGTCACTAAAGCTGAGCTCAGGACAAGGGCAGAAGTAAGAACGACAAGGAGCTGGAGCAAGGTGCCTCCATTCAGTGCAAATCAGAGGGAAACTGAATTGCTGCGCTGTTAGTCCCAGTTCTGACCTCCGCATCACAAGTCCAAGTGCTAGTACCACTAAAGCTGAGCTCAGGACAAGGGCAGAAGTAAGAACGACAAGGAGCTGGAGCAAGGTGCCTCCATTCAGTGCAAATCAGAGGGAAACTGAATTGCTGCGCTGTTAGTCCCAGTTCTGACCTCTGCATCACAAGTCCAAGTGCTAGTCATAGTCCACATTTCTTTTTCTGATCAGCAGGAAAGATACTCCGCAGCTTATAATTCAACCTTACCTACCCGATACTAAAATCCTAATATTTAATTTCAAAGGAAGAAATTAAAAAAAAATAATAAAGAGAGTATGAGAACAAATACAAGATGTCTCATTTTAAAGCATAGTTAATGCATAGGTATGGTTACCACATTGACTGTTTCTAGCATGTTTAATATATAAATTATGAATGAAACATTGACAATATGTCAAAACTAATTTATTCAAAAATTATTCAGTATTCCTTAGGAACTCACTCAATGTGTGGATAATAATAGTAATATTTCAAGCTCCAGGCACATTCACAATATAGTTAGCAGCCTAACATGGAACATCTTAAAGGTTTGATTGACACAATATCTGGATTTGGTATGGTTACATGAGTCAACATTATGATCTACTCAACTTATTGTAATTCATATAAAAAGAATTTGGGGGCTGGAGAGATGGCTCAGCGATTAAGAACATTGGCTGTTCTTGCAGAAGACCCAGGTTTGAATCCCAGCAACCACATGGCAGCTAACAACTGTGTGTAACTTCAGTTTCAGGGGATCTGACAGCCTCTTCGGTCCTCTGTGGGCATTGCATGACATGGTGCGCTTACCTACATGAAGGCAATACACACACATGAAAATAATAAATAAAATATTTAAAAAATAAAAAGAATTTCATGAACATTCTCAGAAATTTTTTTTAAGAAATGTGCAAACAAGGGGCTGGAGAAATGGCTCAGCAGTTAAGGGCACTGACTGCTTTTGCAGAGGACCCTGGTTTGATTCCCAGCTCCCACATGGGGTCTAACAGCCATGTATAACTCCAGTTCTAGGGGATTTTGACACTCTTCTGACCTCCGCTGACATTGCATGTTACAGCTACACTTAACATACATGCAAACATTACATTGTACAAATAAACTTAATATATACATTTTTTTAAAAAAGAAATATACTAACAAGACAAAGTAGACTAAGTCAAAATGAAACTTACGGGACAACTTTTAAACCAAGTGTATTTCATCTGACCGAGATGATCTTTAAATGTAAAAGCAGCAGAAGATGCTAATAAAAATTCAGACACCTGTATATTCTCTGAAAAATAAACTAGAAGTTGTATGACAGTCAGATATCATAGTTCTCAATGTCTAGTAGTAAACATTTAAACATTAAAAATAACATGAGAGAGCAATTAAAATTATGTTTACTGGGTAGTGGCTACTGTATTACTACTGCTCAGTAGCACCATCTTATTTGTGCACTGAGGAAGAATAATCTTTGTGAGGTCAAAGAATATTCTTTGAGGTCAAATATGACCCTAGGTGCTGTTTTGAATAATGAAATATGAGCAGATTTAACAGTTTGGCACATAGTTCCCATGTTCTCTTCTTATATTATAAAACTTGAATTCGTTGTGAGATAATAGTGCATTAAGACAGTGATGCCCTGAGTAACTTAGATCATCACCAAGTGACTAGAAATCTACCTTGTTACAGTGGTGACAGCCTGATTCTTTAATAACTGAGTTTTACCATTGCTTGTTACCAAAAAATCAATAAACATAACCTAAACATCAGCATAATATTGATATTCAAATTCTAGAAGAAAATATTACCTGATGAAAATATTTATAATGTCACTATGAATTTACTGAATCATGATTCAGTGTGTCTCAGTAAATGATGTCTATCAAATTCATAAATCCAAACTAACAGTTCAAAAAAAGTCATGGAGATGGGTTTTGTGCCAAGTATGTGTGAGACCCTGGGTGAGGTTATATATTTAAATTTCAAAATTCTGAAAGAGAGAAATATAAAATAATGTCATATTATAAAACATACATGTCAAATATATTTATTTCTAAATATACACAACTGAAAATAAAATCACAGTTACAAATCTCAAATTAATAACTGTGATTAGAGTAACAACAGCAACCTAGATTCACTTTAGCAAAACGTTATTGTATTGTAGCCAAGATCTTCCTTAAATTTACAATCTCTACAATTCTAGGAGTACAGAGAACTGACCTATTGTTTCATTGGCTTATTTGCTCTTGTTCCTGCATCTTGGCAAGCCCAACAAAGCAGCTTTGAAAAGCATATATTCCTTGTCAGGAGTAATCAATGAGGCTTCTACACATGGTAATATTGTTGTCAGCATGTTTGACACAGATTTCATTAAAGAAGCTCAGCCATTGTCAAGGAAGTCTGTGAGAGCTTTCATTCTTTCAAACCTCAGGGCAGGCTGTTCTCCACCAGGCCTTAGGCTTCCCTTCCTGTTATACAGAACCACAGGACAAGTAAACATGAGTGCCTAAAGCTTTCTCAATGATTTCCCAGTAAGAAGGCCTCCTAGAAGCTTATGCATTTCTCCCTACTCATGTACCTTCCTAGGCTCTCTGGAATATAACAGACTTCTTTAAAGTTTTCTATGGTCATTTAATTTTCAAGAATTGTGTTCCTACTGTTACTATCACCTATGATAGATGCAATATTAAACATTTTCCACAGGAAGGTTTGAGCAAATAGGACTTAACATATACAACAGAATACATGAAATCCACTCTGGGTGAGGCTAAGCGGGGTTCTTAATTCTTTAAGATTATTATATGAAATGCACAAAAACTCAATAAAGTTGGTTGTGACTTTGAGAAAACTCCAAGTTTTTTATTCTCCTTTTAGAGCTTACAATAGTGTGGATTTTCAAAGTTACTAAAAAGTTGAGATTGGAATAGAAAGACTGCAAAGTAAAACACCCAAAACTTTCTTTCCAGATATTATGTTTTTCTACAA
>NW_008349975.1:6920543-6939169 GCF_000622305.1 Nannospalax galili | reverse complement strand
TCATATATGTATATATATTTCTTTGTTATTTATGGTTACGGATTTCCTTCTAAGTGTCATTTCTCCCTGAGTGTAATGGTATACAGCTTTTACTCTAGCACTGGGGAGGCAGAAACATGTAAAATTCTATGAGTTCAAGGCCAGCCTGTTCTATATAAGGAGCTCCAGATCAGGCCCAGCTACATAGTGAGACACTATCTCAAAAATTCAAACAAAAACAAAACAAAACAAACAAAATCATGCTAATGCTTTTTAGTTTCTTTCTTTGAGCATTTCATACATGCATCTAATAAGTTTTGTTCAAATCGATCCCTCACTCTCTCCCTTCTAACCTTTCCCTTATACCCCAACTACTATTCCTTCGCAATTCAATGTGTTCTTGTTTGTGTTTGCTTTAACCTACTGAGTCCACTTACTACTTTCAGTATGTAAATGGGCATAAAGTCATCTATTAGATCATGGGAAACCTCTCAGGGGCTGCACCCTTGAAGAACACTGTCTCTCCTTCTCCCAGCAGCCATTAGTTGCCAACAGCTCCTTAGCTAGGCGTAAAATTTTGGAAATACCTTCTAGCTCTGTGCTAAGTTTTTGTCTGGCTTGATCTTGTTCACAGGTTGTCTATTTTGTTTTTGACTGCTACATATACCAGACTGGCTTGGCACTGAACCTCTGGTGAGTTGCCCATGCTCATCTCCCATTTCACTGTAAGGGCACGGGAATGATAGATGAATACCATCATGCCTAGTTTTACATGGGTTATGAAGATATGAGCTCATATCTTTCTAGTGTAGCCAACATTTAACACCAAGTCATCCCCTCAGCATGAACATAGAGGGTTAATAGTTTGATTGAGTAAAATGCATAGTTCTATGGCAGGCCAAATTTAAAAGTATGTATTATATTGTTTCTTGATCAGATAGCTAAACTTATAAATGTACTGCTTGTATATTGTTTTATAATTTAGTTGATAAACTTTACATGTTTTCTCGGACTCTATTCCTATTCTTCATTAAAAGTTAATCCTAAGTGTGAGTTAAAAGGTAAAGGAAGCCTATTGTGTATAAAGAGGGAGACCATCAGAAGGATGGAGGGTAGTGGTTCAAGAAACAAGTAAGAATAAAGTGCTGTTAAAGTGCTATAATGAAACATATGCTAACTGAAAAAAATTAACTCTCTGAATAAAAAAAGAGATCAAAGAAAATAAGCACATGTTCCCACTTTACCTGCCCCTACCTGAAAAACACAGTCAAAGGGGACTGAAGATATGCTGTGATGTTTTCATTATGTCAATATCAATTGTCTCCTTTAAGGCAGACTCTCCTGAAAACCTCTACATGGCAGATACTATTCTCCCATTTGTCTTTTCTATAGCCCAATGTTAGTAGTACCATATGAAGACTATATTCATGGGATCAATAGTAGCACCGGATTTATATTTTCTGAAACACTTTTTATCAAGCTAAGTTTATATTTCATAGAGTAGAGTATATAGTCCTTACGACTGAAGAAAATGTAAAAATGGCTATGTAATGTTGCATTTAGGTCATCTTGCTATTGATTTTATTACAACATCTCCTTTTGCAAGGCTTTATAGAAGAATTTGCTACTTTATTTCAGGTAGTCAGATTTTGGGCACTCATTCAGAATCATAATCAGCTTTTCATTAATCATGCATTCTACATGTGGGTCCTAGGCACAGTGGTATTCCCAAATAAATCAAAAGAGCTACTATATTTGGAATTTGCAAATGCAATTTTCTTGATTTCTGGCTGCATTTTCTTAATGGGGCAAATATATCATATTACCTCAAACTAAGAAGCATTTTCTAGGCATAAATAATTCTATTACTATATATGAGAGAGGAGTTCCCACTCTTTGGTTCATAGGAGAACATGATTTGAAATCACATTCAAACATTCACTAAAAATACAATGAAAGTATTGTGCCCAATATAGTAACAGACCTTCCTTGTCTTTCTGTCTTTGTTCCATCTCCTGGTTGCTATGGATGCTCATCAGGAGTGACTTTTCGAGCTCATTTTTAAAAAAAATGGTTCAGCAAGTTTGATTGCAGACTAAAGAAATCATGAAACAGATGAGCTCAAGTTGGAGAAAAAATAGGTAATATCAGAGAATTTTGGTCATAAAAGAAATTCTAAAAAGTAAATCAAATTAGAACAGCAATAACATAGACTCCTAGATATAAAATAGCAACCTGGAAGGATAGGCTTACTAGATAAATATGCAAAATTAATGTGAGAATTCACAAAAGTAATTCAAACAGGGACTGGAAAGATGGCTTAGCAGTTAAGAACACTGGTTGCTCTTGCAGAAGACCCGGGTTTGAATCCCAGCACCCTCATGGCAGCTAAAAACTGTCCATAACGCCAGTCCCATGGGATCTGACAGCCTCTTCTGATCTCCGTGACACACGGGCAATACACACATACACATAAAACAAAAATAAATAATTTTTTAAAAAAATAATGCTAACAAATAAAAAATGCATTTTATTGGCCATCATAGTTATGACAAATTATTAATTATCAATATTTGCTCCTGAGTCTGATGGGTAGGTATCCTAGTTAGCTTTCACAACTTGACACTCCCTAGAGTCATCTGAGAAACAACTCTCAATTGAAAAGTCACCTAGATCAGATTGGCCTGTGTGCATGTTTGTGGGGATTGTTTTGATTACTAATTAATGTAGGATGACCTAACCGACTGGGTGTTACCATGATGAGGCAGGTTATCCTGGGCGGTATTAGAAAGCCTGCCCTGTATGAACTAGTGAGCTAGCAAGAGGACCCCCTTTAAGCAGGATTCCTTCATGTTTTTGTTCAGGTTCCTGCTTGAGTTCCTGCCCTCATTTCCCTCATGAATTGTGCCCTGGGAGTGTAAAATGAATTAAACTCCTTTCCTCTCTCTAAATTACTTTTGGTCAGAGAGTTTTATCACAGCAACAAAAGGAAACTAGCACAGAAGACAACTTGGAATAAGAATAATGCTTATTATCTGTTATCCCAATTAGGACTCTAGGACTTTCAACTGTAATTCAGTTAATTTATCCACCAGCTCAATAATACCTTGAACATCAGAATTTAAGACTTAAAAGTATTCTGGAGTTGAAAATGTGTTCAGTGATTCATATAAGAAATTCAGGCCAGAATTCAGTTTTAATTTATTTCATATATTGTTATTTTTTTTTGTATGAGTGTATTGCCTATATGTATGTGAATGCATCAGTGTCATGCAATGCTGTGGAGGTCAGAAGAGGGCTTTGGATTCTCCTGGAACTGGAGTTAAGGGCGATTTGTAGCCTCCATGTGGGTGCTGGGAATTGAACCCAGGTCCTCTGCAAGAGCAGTCAGTGCTCTTAACCACTGAGCCATCTGTGCAGCCCCTCATATGATATTTCATCACTGTACCAGATAGTTTTAGTTGTCAACGTGACACACTTGGATTGAGAGAGCGTCAACTGGAGAATTGCCTCCATTGGACTGGCCTGTGACCCTGCCTGTGGGGTATTTTCTTTTTCTTTCTTTTTTCCCTCTGAACTTATTACCGTTTTTATTTTTATTTTTTGTACTTTTTAACAGAGCTTTTTAAATTTCATACATTCCCACTCAACTCCAGACCTCTCCCCTATCCATGCCTCCACCATCCCCCTACTGAACCCTATGCACTCTGTCATACATGCTGAGTCCTATTCAATCAGGTGTTTGTACGCAAATGTCCTTCAGTGTAAATGTGTCCACTGGAGTCTAGTCAGCCAATCCAGCAGTTGTATATAAGTCATACTCTCCCTCACTCATCAGCAATCAGCCTCAAATAGTTCTATCTAGTGCTACCCCACCAACTATTTCTCACCTCCCCTTTGGGCCCTTGTTCAATTGGGCTGACATGGGTCCCACACTCTGCCACCACTACCAGAGGCTGACATAATCAAGCCTCCAGTGGCCTGGAAGCCTCCACCTCCCTGTGTTCATGAACCAACCCTGTCTCTTACAATCTTTCTACCTCCTCTTCTGCCATGGTCCTTGAGCCATGCGTGAGTGAGGATCCTGGGAGGGCCCAAACCACTGTGGGTGGTGCCACCTCTCAGTAGGTTGTCCTGTGTCGTATAAGAAAGAAGGATGACCATGAGCCAAAGTCAGTAAGCAGCAGTCCTCCACGACATTTGCTTCAGCTCCTGCCTCCAGGTTCCTGCCCTGAGTTTCTACCTTGGGCTTCCTCGGTGAGGAACTGTGACCCAGGAGATGTAAGCCTAATAAATTCTTTCCACCTCAAATTGGTCTTAGTCAGAGTGTTTTGTCACATAAATGAAGAAACAAACTAGAAATATCACCCTAAATTTGTTTTAGCACGAATGTTTTTGAATTGTATCAGAGATATAATCTTGACCTTTATGCATTGGTAAGATCTACATGTATAAAACATTTCCTTTTTCTTTTCCTTCATGTAGGTATACCTTCCATTCTTACCTATGAGCATTATAAATTGCATCAGGAAGAATACATATTAATGTCTTCATTCTTTTTCATAAGAAGGTGAACAGTGTCACAAATGACTGTACTTGGAGAGTCTACCTAAATTACTCATGCAGCCTTGACTCCACACAGCCAGGCACCATCTGGTTGAGTGGATAACTGGAAAGATGCTGGTGACTGGCACATGCAGTACCAGCCTGTTCTTAGCAAGGAGTCTTGCTTATGAATACTCAGAAGAAATCTCAGTTGTCTCAGCGATCCTGACCATCCTCAGATGATCAAGTGTATCTGTATTAATGGGAAACACCTGCTCACAAATTACCATTTTTTTTATCCAACTCTATAGTTAATCTAGTAAATCTTTCAAACAATTTATTAATTTCTTTACCCATCAAAGCCTAACTTTTACAACTCAAGGATTTCTTGTAAGAGTTTTGAAGATTTGATCAATGTATCATGTATATAGAATAAGTTCAACTATTTAGGACATAATTCAATTAATTTTAATAAATTTATTTGTGTGATTATAAACACAATCAAATTTTAGAATATTCTTGTGAACATAAAAAATTCTGTAGATCAATTTTTAGTCTATCTGATCCGTCATTGTCTAGTGATTCGCACCTTCGTGTATGTGTGTGTATCTATGTCTGTCTGTGTCTGTGTGTCTGTGTGCATGTGCTTGTACACATGTGCATGCATGTGTACAAGTTTTTGCAGCAGTGAAGATCATAGGTCGATCTCTACTGTTTGGTCAATGAGCCATAGCAATCTGCCTGTCCTGTGGCCCCATAAATCCTTTTATAATTGTGGCTAACAAATGAATCTTTTAATTATTTATAATTACACATTAGTTAATGTGTTTGTGTGTGAGAATGTGTGAGAAAGGGAGACAGAGACAGAGAGAGACAATGTGAGTGAGCACTCATTGCATAGCAGACATGATGCATGTGGAGGTGAAAGAATAAATCACAGGTATGAATCTCTATATAAATTTATTGAAACCCATAGTAGATTAAAATTCTCTTAGTTTATTTATTATTATATTTCTTACTGTGAAAAACTACATGACTAAGGCATCTTAATGAAGTAAAGGTTTATTATATCTCAGTTTGAGGCTACAGTCCATCAAAGAGAGAAAAAGCATATAGACATGTAGGCAGGAGTTTGAAGCTGCTGGTCACATTGCATCAGCAGTTGGAACACACAGAGGTGAATGCTCATTTTCTCCTATTTATCTTAATTAGCTTAACCTAGACAGCTCCACTAAGACATGCCCAGGACTTTGTCTCCTAGAAAATTCTAGATTCTGTCAAGTTCATAATATTTACCACCAAAAATTTTTGTAGGAAATGGTATAGGTTTCATAATTTGTTTTTTTTTTCATTTTAAAGAATTATTTCAATAACTGAGCCATGTGTGCACTCATGTGTGTGTGTGTGTGTGTGTCTCTGTGTGTGTGTATGTGGGGGGGTGTGGACATGAATGCACATAGGAGCCGGAAGCCACAGATTCCCCTGATGTGGGAGTTTCAGGTGTTTATGAGCCACCATGTGGGTGCTGGAACTAAACCCAGGACCTCTCAAGAACATTGAGCATTCTTAATCTCTGAGCCATCTCTCCAGCCCCTTGATTGATAATATATTAAAAAATATATGTATTTTAAGGCAAATAACTAAACACATGTTAATTTGCTTAGTTGTTTAAAGAACAAGAGTAATATTTTCTTTGTTTATAATATTGATGGTATATATAAAAAATTCTAGAAAATTATGTAGCCAGGGATGAATATTCAATTGGATCTTAAGACCTATTAGCTCTTATAATGCTAAAGAAGTCAATGCATCAGAATTACATCTTTCCAAGGCATAGCTTTTTAGCAATTTTCTGTACTTTCATTATTCTTAAACAATAGCTTCTCTACTGCAAAGGACACTCTCAGTCCAGTACAGGTGCAACCTACGCAATTGGTAAGAATGCTCACCAGCTATATACCACACAGAGGGTATCTAGAGCAAAGAAAGAACTCAAAAGCTATACATAAAAATCCAAGCAAGTTAATTAAAAATGGAACAAAGAATAAACAGAGAGTTCTCAAAGATCAAAAGTAAATGGTTGACACATATTTTTATGAGTTCAACATCTTTATCTATCAGGGAAATGTAAATTAAATGTACTTTGAGATTTCAACTTACCAAGTCAGAATGGCCATGATCCCCAGCCCCCCAAAAAGCCAACTGCAATCAAAGATGGGGAAAGGGGAAAAGTTACCCACTAAAAATGGAAGTGTAAACTAGTGCAGATACTGTGGAAATCAGTGTAGAGAGTCCTCAAAATCTATAACTAGATATACCATATGAACCAGCCATAAAAATCTTGGATATGTACCTACGATAGAAATTCCTAGTCATCCTTGTTTATTATTGCTCTACTCACAATAGCCAGGAAATGGAAAAAGAGATTTAGATGTCTATCAACTGGTAAATGGATAATGAAAGTATGGGATATTTACACAATGGAATATCATTCAGCCATTATGACAAAATTATGAAATTCATAGGTGCACCATGGAACTGGAAACAATCATCCTGAATGAGATAACTCAGTCCCAGGAAGACAAATGTTGCATGTTCTTCTTTATAAGTGGGATACTAATAGTTAGATATTTATGTTTCAATTCAAAAATCTATAGAAGTCAAAAAAAAAAAAAACCAGTAAGAGGCCATAGGGAGAAAGCCTCATGGGGGCATGATAGAATGTAGGGTTATAAATGTGGAACTAAAGAGTAAGAGTCAGAAGAAGGAGGATGGGGAAAAATAACTAACAGTAAAAGCCTTTAAAAAATTTTTATAGAAATATACCACTCTAGAAGTTTCATGTGTGTGTGTGTGTGTGTGTGTGTGTGTGTGTGTGTCTGTGTGTGTTTAAATGTAATTGCCCTGCAACAGTGTGACATTGCCCCTATGTGATACCATAAGCTAGCAAATAAAAAGCAAAATTCTGGGAACGGGCTTCCTCATTTGAAGCACTGATTAGTGTTACCTTAGACCCTCAAACAACACTTGCTACTGTCCCTGTTCTTTTTTATCAACCAGAAGCTGAGCCTAAGACCTGACTGCTAAAGACACTGTACACATGAGATGTAGCACAAACAAGGATAAATCAACCTTATACTGACCTTAAGCTTCATCACTTACTAGCTAACTTTCATAGTGCTTAAGATGATAAACATGCTACAAAGAAGACAAAAGCAAACATTAACCTTGTCCAGTGGTGAATATTAGGGGCTACAATAACTGGCCTAGCAAGTTATGCTCACTGGTACAATGGTGGCATGAATGTTACTGGAGTAACAGATGACTTTCTGAAAGGAAATGAGGTCTGCTCCACAAGATCGAGTGCATACCTGACACTAATATCCAGTCTAGGAACCTGTAGATAGACTGCTCACAGGCCAAAGGAGAGAATTCTGATAAATGAGCAAAATTATAAATCAGCTCCTAATGACTTTTGATATACCAATAGATTAACAGACTATTACATTTCTTAACTCTCAAAAGAGAAGCTTCTTCATGCAACTAACGGTGATTAACATAGAGACTCACAACTAATCAACATGCAGAGAAAAACACACTACTTTTCCCTGAATAGGACAACTATATGAAACAGCTACCTCCCAAGACTCAAGGATCGTAAAGATTGTAAAAGACAGAAGTGATGGATTATCACAATAAAACAGCACTTTCCAGACAACTCGGTAGTTACTCAAATGAACTCACAGCAATAGAGGCACTATGCATAGACCTACATAAGACCTAAATAAGATCAAAGAGGACAAAAATCCCATCATAGAGGTAGGGAAGTGGGTAAGACACTCCAACCCTAGCTGAGAAACTACTGTCTACTGATAGCTTCTCAGAGATGGAGAGTCCATTTTCTTTAAGGGAGCATCTTTGGGTTGACTGACCAAGCTCCATGGAATGTACATATTTCATGGAGTATATCTGTATTTCATATATATATTCAAGGACCACAGCTACCAAAGGAAAGAATATCGTAACTTTCCTGAGGTTCCATCACATGCATCACAGGGACTGTTTCCAAAAGCAACCACAAACCCTGGCGAGCCTGTGGGGGAAAAGGGAAGTTTTATGCTCTTCTGGTATGACCTTAACCTGATACAGCCATTATGGAGATCAGCACAGAGGTTGCTCCCAAAACTAAAACAAAACTACCATAAGATCCAGCTAGACCACCTGTGCGTGAAACTAAAGAAATCTAAATCAGCATGCCACAAGGTATGTGCACATCCGCTACTCACAACAGCTAATGGAGCTAGCCCAAGTATCCATCAACAAATAGGTAAGCAAAATGTGGTATATATGCACAATAGAGTAAATAGTAAATAGATGATAGATAGATAGATAGATGATAGATGATAGAAGGATAGATTGATAGAAAGATAGATAGATGACTAAATGATACATAGATAAACAGATGATAGATAGATAGGTAGATTATAGATAGATGATAGATAAATAGATAGATGATAGATGATAGAAAGATGATAGATGATAGATAGATAGATAGATGATAGACATAGATAGATGACAGACAGACAGATGATAAATAGATAGATGATAGATAGATAGATAATGATAGATAGATAGATAATGATAGATAGATAGATAATGATAGATAGATAGATAATGATAGATAGATAGATAATGATAGATAGATAGATAATGATAGATAGATAGATAATGATAGATAGATAGATCTGCCTAGAAGATGGTCTTCTTTGTACTTCAGTGAATCTAACAGTATTTTATGCAGATGACTTTTGAAATACATAATCTGTAGTATCTGTCATTGGACATAAATTATGTTCTAATGTAGAGATTTTTATTGAAAATATTATTAAATGGAAAGTTTAATATCAAGGTGCAAGCCTTTATTCTTAATATTGTCTTTAGATCAAGTTGCAAATCAAAATTTCAGGAAAATTAAAAGAATTTAGCAATCTACATACCAGAAATATTACATATAATTGACTATTCTCACAGATAATGAGTATTGTCAGTACACCATTGCATTTAGAAATCTCCTTTACCTTGCAGCTTCTGATATCCATTTTCCATTCCCTTCATCTTCTCTTTTTTTTCAAACCCATAATCTGTCATTCAAATTAATACCTGTATAGTGCATATGCTAGTCTTATTTTAGTAATTCAAAGTTAATTTTGAGAAATGTAGTGTTTGCACTGATGTCCTGTAACTATAACATTATGTGATATTTCCCTCTTGCAATAGATTATTTATCTTCGACAGTGATTTAATCTAAAATGTAGAGATGTGATTTTTTAATTAATGACTTTTTTTTCCAGGCATAGATGCAAAACTTCCTGTGTTTCAAGCTCCATATTGTTCTCTTTTGGTGATTTCTAGACTTTGTTCATATTTATTCGGTGTCCCATAGTTGAGTAAATGTTTATAATAATTACCTGAAGAGAAATTGTGATTTCAATGTATTTTATCTTCAGATTGGGTGAAAATATATTTCCTACTGAAATTTATCATTTAGAAGTTTATAACTGAATTCAGCCTGATCAATTTGTCAGAGGTTCAATTCATTCAATTTCATCACTAACCAACATAAATATATTTAGTAAATAATAATTGGACCTGATAGAACCCATGATAGGAAATACTTTCTTCCTCTGAGAAGCTCAGCATGAATTCTTTGGGGAAAAAAAATTGAATTACTGAAAATTTAAGAGAATAAATAATACATATACAAAGTTTCTTTGGGAACTACAGGATGAACAGCAATTAGATAGTTTAAACTTTATAATTATTTTGTGGATGGAGTTATTGTGAACAATTTTTCTACGAAGTCTTTTGTGTCTTTATTTGCATGGAAAGAACTATTATGTAGATGACTGGTGAGCCTCCACCCAGCCAGCGAGGCAGGACATGGAGCTCAGCAATGTGGGCCGAGGAGGGGTAAGTGTGCTGCTAGCCCATTCACCCCCCTCCCTGAGACTCTCAGAGGCAGCAGGGAGTTTAGTCATGCAGGAGGAACTCCTTTATTATAAGCGTTACAAAGCTTATAAAGGCAAAAATCACAATCATTAGCATAGGTGGGAACCTATCCTCCAATCCTGTGGAAGGTCACGTAGAGCACGCAGGCTCCTTTCAATGTACTACTATGGTGATCCCGAGGTGCTCACGCGTTTTCCTCCTGGTTAGTCTCCAATCACCTACACTTCCTCTTATTTTTTGTCCCTGGTCCAATTGCTTAGCTCCTCCCCCTACATCTCCCTACATCTCTCCCTTTTTGTTTTATTAACTGGGGGAGGAGGGCATCACTCTCCCAGTAACCAGTCAGACCTTGGGTTAGGTGAACTGGTGACAACCTTGGTTTAGGTGTATGTCTCCTTTATGGGGGAGGTAGGGAGCCAGTCTTAATGGACATGTATCACCATAGCTTGTACCTGTGTTATTTGTCCTCGAATCATTTTCATGACTCTGGCATAGATACATGATCCAAAGGTGCAAACAAGGATGAGGATCACCAAGGATCCCAGCAGTGTTGAGATTAGCATTGTTAACCAGGGAGAGGCATTAAACCATTGTTCAAACAGGGATTGGTCCCTCTGGACATGTCGATTATTAATCTCCTTTCTGACTTCATCTAAGTTTTTGTGATTACCCCCAATGGTCAACATAGAAGCAGAAACTCCTTTCCCAGTGCTAGGCACAACCCTCCTTGTTGCATAAAGAGAAGGTCTAACTCCCTTCTATTTTGTAATGTAACTTGTGCCAGAGATGAAACAGATTGTTGGAGGAACCTTACCGCCATTTCCAGTTTATCTAAGCTTGCATCCATGTCTGCCTGAATCCTTCGGAGGCCCTGTTGGGAAAAGGCCAGAGAGGTGGTCCCTAGGGCCTCCCCTCCCATTCCTAGTTCCATGAGCATTGAGACTGTTAAAGTGGTGACTAACTCCCTCTTAAACCTAAGTGATTGTCGTGCCTCCGTTTCCCCCCAGGAATGATATAGCACATTGGGGAAAGGCACAACCAAGGCACATGCGTCCGCATCAGTATGTGTGAGGACTGCCAATGAGAGACAGGGTGTTAACCCAGACTTTTGACGCAACCAATAAATCGCTGGGTCGGCAGGAATTACCCATTGATTACTGTTCTTTGCCATCACCTGTGTTATGTTAAGGCAATCCTCCCAGGGGGAGGGATAACCTAAAGTAGTGACACAGGTCAGATTGTAATCTGTCACAGGTATCAGGAGCCCGCTTGTCTTGGTGGACAACACCCCCCCGACACTTTTGATCATTGGAGGTGTAATTAAACCTTCCTATTACACCTATTGCCTCGATCAACTATACACTGGCCTCTAGGCACAACCAGCATGAGGAGGTAAGGTCCGGATGGGTCAAGTTGAGAACTCTATATGCAAGCTGGATAGCCTTTAGGATCTCTGACCCTCCCTTTGGGGTCAGATCCTTAAACCCATTGGGTCTCGCTCTGGGTTTTGAATGAAGGTTTTGCGGGGGAAGTGTAAGTCCTGTGGGGGAGAGGCTCATGGCAGGCAAGTAAGGCTTGGCCTTCCCGTCCCCCAAGTTGGCCAGTCCCAGTGTGATTGGCCTTGCGAGGGGCTCAACCCACTTTCTAACCATAAAGAGGAGACCAGGGTCACATCCAGATACATAGAGTCTCAATCCCCAAGTCTTTCCAAAGTCCCAGCCCCTCGCCCGCCATCCCTCCTCTGTAAAGGTTATATGGAGGGGGTTGCAATGAAAGTTTGTGCATCTTCCATATAGTGGATTTTCAGAAAGTCTAGGCCTCTGTATCCTTTTGACAGTTATCAGTCCCTGGTCCTTAATCCAATACCCCGTCCCTGTGTTTTCACATCCCTAGTTATAACAGTAGTAAGAATCAGCCCCCACACAGTTGCGCAGTTGTTGCAAAGTTCTACCACTTCCTGAGCACAAATAAAATTCTGTCTGTAATAATGCATCCCCCTTGAGCACATGTGAGCACCCTGGCTCCCTGGGGGACCCTGTTAACAGTAACATGCATCCATGTCCTGTGTCCCCACATTCAGGCTGGGTCCCGACTTTAGTCCAATTGCCGAAGTCCCACGATCCAGTAGCCAGGGCACAGAGATCTACCTCCAGGTCAGGCCACCATGTGTCCGGTGGTGTCACCTTGGTAGTGCTGTTGGCATTCACTCTGATAGCCGCATTGGTCACCAACCATGTGACCTTTTGGGGCTGGTGGATTCAGGGTCTCTATAGGTACAGATGATCTTGCTAGCATCAGCTCCTCGATTGTCAGGAGTGACAGGATGAGCATGAAGGTGAGTTTCCTCATTTTGATCTGTAAGAGACAGAGAGAAAGGCTTCCTCAAGGGTAGGTCTTTCTTGGCGATTATGAGGAGGTGTCTATGTTTTGTTTGTTTCTTCTGGGCCTTAAGGGCCAAGTGTTGGCTCCACCAGAGTCTTTTCTTTTCCTTGTTAGTCATCTTGGTTGGAGCCGTCACTCTGTAGGGGGAGATATTTGAGGTTTCTGGCTGGTACCCAAATAGGCTTATCTCCTCCCGTGGGGAAAACACAACCGAATCCCCTTCCCATCATTAACAGTGGGTCCGGTCCTCTCCACTGGCCCGTAATTGGGTCCTTCCACCTCACCTCTACTCGGGGTTTTGTATTTTCTTGTCCCCAGTGAGCTTGAAATTTAGATTGCAAGGTATTTTTTGAGCGATTTAAAATGTTTATGGTAAATAGGGCTATCCCTAGTTTCTGATGGGGGCTCATTCCCCCTTTTTGTTTTAATAGTTGAGTTTTGAGTGTTTGGTGATTTCACTCAACTATAGCTTGACCCTCTCTGTTATCAGGTATTCCTGTGGAATGTGAGATGCCCCAAGTTTTAAAGAGGGTCTGTATTGAGGCACTGATGAAACAGCGGCCATTGTCAGTCTTTATCTGCGAGGGCAAGCCTAGGGTAGCAAAACATTGGAGAAAATGTAATTGGGCATGTTTGGAATTTTCTCCGGAATGGGCGGTAGCCCAACATGCATGATGAGAAAAAGTGTCTATAGACACAAAAATGTACTTAAGCCTTCCAAAAGGTGTATAGCATGTGACATCTGTTTGCCACAACTTATTAGGCTGTAGTCCTCTTGGATTAACTCATGGGCCTTGTGGGGGGGCACCTTTAGATAGGGTTGGCAAGCTTTACAGGTATGTGCTATTCTTTTTAAATCCTTTATTGGCACAGCAGGAAACCATGCACGAAGGCCTCGCCAACTGATGTGAGTGAGGTCATGAAGGTTTGCTGCCTCCTGGGCCGTATATATGTGGGCCCCTTTTGAGGCCAGACAATCAGCCAGGTTGTTGCCCTCTGTAATGAATCCAGGTAGCCCTGTGTGACTCTGCATATGCTGAATGAAAATGGGGGAGCGTCTTGCCTCCAATGTCCCTTGGATCGAGACCATGAGTGTGGTAATTGGGTTGGAGTCTAATTTGATATGGGCCTGTGGTAAGCCTGGCAGGAGGTTAGCCACATAAAGGCTATCAGTGTACAGGATGAAGGGGGAGCTTAGGTCTTAAGAGCCATGAGAACCACCAGCATCTCTTTGAATTGTGTCAAACCCTTCGCAGCATGGAAGTCACACCTCTGGGGCCCTCCTCCTGGGTTGGGGCCAAATGCTGCATAGGCAGCCCTGCTCTGACCTCCGACATCCATCAGTAAATACATGTAAGCCATTGGGCATCAAATTCTTGGAGAAGAGAGAAGGTGCCTTAAGGGGCAGCCATTGAAAGGCTGGGGCCCATTTAGAGGCCCTGTAGTGGCAAGTGATGTCTCCAAAATATTGTTCTAGAGCCATTGCCACTCTTGAATTGCTGCGCCTAAGCCAATTGAAATCCACTAAGCAGAAGGGGACAACAATCTTATCAGGATTTCTCCTGAACCTTCGAGGTGCCAGGCTCCTTCCCCTGTTGTGTATACCCTTGGTTGACTCCCGAGGGTAGTGTGTACCCATTCCATTGGCTCCTGTTCTTGGAGTAATGCCACCCTGTCTCCTGTAATAACCCACAAACAAAAGGGGAGCTTAAGGGAGTATCTTCTGACCAAAGCCCCGGTGTCTAGGGCCTCCTGAAAGGCCCTAATTGCCTCCCAGTGTATGTCCTCCAACGTTACCTTGGTCTGGGGAGGTCCCATCGAGAGGAGCCAATAAAGGGGGCTCAATGCTTGTGTGGGACATTTACCCAGGGCCTGAGCCAATTTATTTCTCCCATTAGCTGTTGGAGTTGTAGGATTGTAGGCTCTTTGGGGATGTCCAGCAGAGGGGCTCTTGTGAACCACCCAACTGATAGGCTGTGGGCTGCTATCCCCCCTCTCTTTCTCCATGGAGATTTCTCTCACCTACCCCATCTGCCTCTTTGGTCTCCTCTTTGGCCTGGATAGTCAATCTAGCTTTAACACCCATGGCTACTGCTCCCATGGGGCCTTCGGTACTGAGTTGTTCCTTTCGCTCTGCATCAAACTGTGCCCACACCCTAGTCTTATTCCTCTTCCCTCTCCTTCGAGCCCTTTGCCTCCCCTCCCCCACTGTCCCTCGGCAATGCTGAGGTAGGGGAATCTCCTGTACTGAAGGTGCCCTTAAGGGCCAACGTTGTGGGGTAGAACCCCAGCAGGGGCTCTGTCCCAAAGTGCTTCTCCCTCTCTCTCGCCAGCCTCTCCACCCTCTCCCAGGTATCCCAGGAGAAGAGATTGGCCGCAGGCACCCAGGGCACCAAAAGCGTCACTGTCTCCCAAACCTGGCATGCTGTCTGATCAGATAGCTCCAAGCCTCTGCTCTTGAGCATATATTGAAGAGACTTTAAGGCCAGGTCACTTTTGCTGAAGTTGCGTTACCCATGCTAAGGATCTCACCCCAAGAGCCAGATTGGCCTCAGCCAATCTGTAAAAGTTTCCTCACACAGGGCACCAGAATGCTGATCCTCCTCCCCGCCAGGACGTGGAGCTCAGCGATGGGGGCTGAGGAGGGGTAAGTGTGCTGCTCGCCAGTTCACCCGCTTCCCCTAGACTCTCAGACACAGCAGGGAGTTTAGGCATGCAGGAACTCCTTTATTATAAGTGTTACAAAGCTTATAAAGGCAAAACAGCACAATCATTAGCATAGGCGGGAACCTATCCTCCAATCCTGTGGAAGGTCATGTAGCGCACGCAGACTCCTTTCAATGTACTACTATGGTGATCACAAGGTGCTCGTGTGTTTTCCTCCTGGTTAGTCTCCAATCACCTACACTTCCTCTTATTTTTTGTCCCTGGTCCAATTGCCTAGCTCCTCCCCCCACTGAGGTGTTCGGCACCACTTTGAACACAGCTTCCCTACAGATGATGATACTTTTGATTACAATTATGAATAAACTATTGTTCTATATACCACATGAAAATATAGTGAAATGTTAAGAACTTTGTAGATGTATTTCTTGTAAACAGGGAGACAGCAAGGAAGGAATAACATTATACTATAAATCTTATAAAGCATTCACTTTTGTAATTGCTGTGATGGTTATGGTGTTCTTAAGTAGGTTGAAGAATGTGATAGTGATAAAGCCTTAATTATGGATATTTCTTAGAGGATATTTGCCAAAGTGGTTAGCATTTGAATGAACAGCCTGAATAAAGGACCCAACAGATTGCAGAGCGGTCAGTCTATCTGGACACCAAGTAGAAGAATTTGAAGAGAGAAGAGAGAATTTGAATAGAGAAGGAGGCTCCTGGACCTTGGGGAGCTTACAAAAGCAGCTGCTGGAGGTCTTCTGTCTTGGTCTGAAAGTGCCATTGGCTCTATGACACACAGGCTTTCAGACTCAGTCTAAACTGGAACACTGGCTATCCTGCTTCTCCAGTCCTCAGAAAGCACAATAAGGACATTCTTAGTCACCAGAATATTAAATGTTTAGTTATTAGCATATTTAACATATTATAAATAGATATGCACAGATATCGCTCATCATGCATCTTCTGGGACCACAAACAGTTTCTGTTGCTTTTCTCCACATGGAGGCAATGTTGAAAACATTTGCTTCTCATATGTACCTTATACACATTCTAAAAATAATTTTGCACAAAATTTTTTTAACAATTTTATGCATGAAACAAGGTTTTATGGGGGATTTTTTATTTGCTTTTTTTTCTGAAAGTCTCCACTAACCTAGGTTGGCATGGAATGGGCAGTTTAGCTGATCACAGACATGAAATTCTGATCTTTCTTCCTCCAATTCCTATGTACTATCACCCGTTTTATATCTTGGTGAAGAGATGAAGCCTAGGACTCTATGTATGCTAGAAAGGTCTTTTACTAATGGACTCAGAGTTGAGCATAAAGTATAATAGAATAAACTTTTGATTCTCATATTCAGATATTTTTCTTATTAATGGCCTATCAAATTGGGGTTTTAGTTCATCTTACAACTCTCAGATTACAGCTCATTACTGAGCAACATCAGGGCAGGAACTGAAACAAGATAATGGAGGAAAGAACAGAAGCAGGGACAACAGAAGAAATCTGCTTCCTGGCTTGCTTCCTCTGGTTGCTCAGCACCCTCTGTTAACCATCCCAGACCGCCTGTCTAGCGATGGTACCTCCCATAGTGGACTGGACCCTGCTGCATCAATTAGCAATCAAGAAAATGCTCCCATAGACATGCCCATGGGGTAATCTGATGGATGCAAGTACTTGCTTGAGATTCCCCCTTCCCAGGTATGACTAAGTGTCTGAGAAGTTGACAAAAACTTACCAGCACACCCAGATTTAAATATTTTTTTAAATAAATGGAATCTTACTGCATTTACTGTTTTAAAGATGCATTCACGGTGTGCAGTGGATTATAGGCATTTTTATAACCTTGCATTGCAGACCATTGTGAGGATATGTCCGCATTTGTTTACCAATAAAACTGAAAGGCATTATGTGATTATCTCAGCTCTGAGCATTACTTTAACAAATCTTTTTACTAAAAGTACATACAAATATATCTTGAATGCATATCTGAAGGGACACTAATTTTGTCTTATTATAGATGTGTGTTTCCCTCACTAAAGATGTCTAAACTTCTTTATAAATGATTTTTGTAATGAACATGTGCCTACTGGAATTGTACAAAAATAAATGTTTACCTCTTCATTCATTGTATGTTATTACCTGTCATTTTCATACTGGCTGGTTTGAAGTTACACTGCCTTGTGGATTTAGTCCTTTTTTTTCTGGTGGCTATTGAAATATAGCAATGGTTGTACATTCGTCTGTGTGTGCTTACTTTCATACCATGCTTGTTCCACTCACAGGCAACATTATTTCTGTTATCATAATTGTCATTATAAGGAAATACGTATGAAATTCCTTTATTGAAAATTTCAAAGATCATCAGTTTGTATTGTAGCAATGATAAGGTTTATGAATGGTGTACAACATAAAGAATTCTTATGTATCCATATTCCGGTTTGGTTTCTTGATACACAGCTTTCCATTTTAAACCTGAAAATTTCCATATTCTATGTAAGAGCAAGCTTCTTAGTTTAAACTTTGTTTCTACAACAGGTAATTTTATATTTCTAGGTTAGGCTTTTGTCCTAAATCTATTCTAAGTCCATCTACTTATTTGGCTACTTTAATAAAATTTCTGACAAAATTATAAAAAAGTATGAATTTCTTCATCTTTTATACTTTTCATCAAGTCTAATGAGAGAAAATGAGGATCACATTCAGCTTCTCAAGCCCAAACCTCTGCTCTTATTTTCATTTCTTAATTGATTTCAATTAAAACCTGTTAATTCTGCCTTAAAAATAACCCTGAACTGGAATAATACCTTGCTTGCTGCACTACTATCATTCTAATTCATACAGCCTGGTTTTCTAGACTTCATAAATAGCTCATTGTTGTTCCTTTCTCATTTTCCCTATTCTCATAGTCCATCTCCAAGGAGAAGTCAGAGTGCCACAACATCCTGAACAGGCCCCTGACACATCAAATCCCTGAAATTGTGCAAGAGAGGAAAAGAACAGGATGACCAAATGACAAACAGATGGCAAGGAGGGCATGAAG
>NW_008349975.1:6912184-6920509 GCF_000622305.1 Nannospalax galili | reverse complement strand
ACCAAAATTCTGCATCCTAAAACCTCATGAATATTTAGTCATAAATGTTGCAAATGAGTCCAAGAATACAAATCTGTACTTAGTGCCATGTCAAACTTTTCTTGGCTGATCTGATTAATGGAGAATTATTTCTATATTTTAATTTGTTACTGGAGATCTGGAGATAGACTTATTATCTAGAAGGCAATCATTGATGTTTGATGAGATTTTGGAAAATATTACAAGTTCTGTGTATTTGAATGTGTTGTGTATGTGTATAGTATAGAAGTTCATATATGTGTGTGGACATATGTGTGTGGATGCCAGAAATGAACGTTAGGATTCATCATCATTCACTCTCCACTCTACCCTTTAAAGGCAGAATCTCTCACTTAAACTTGAACTCACTAATTGCCCATATGGACTAGCCAGCAAGCTTCAGAGATGATCCTGGCTCTGTCTTCAAGCATATCACTTTAGCAGAGTTAATGAGCAAATGAGGGAATTTCCAGGCTGCAACTCAAGAAGATGGAGATTATTAAAGACACACAAGTCTATTCTTGTACAGTTTGGAAGGCTGGGAATGAGTTAGTTACTGAAAACAAATTTGGAAGCCCAATATCTTATGGACCTTGGTTTGCTAGAGATACATTAATGAAAATTAAGATATTTGATAAAGAATAAAAGTTATCCCCAGTTATGTCTGAAATAGGTGCTATCTAGTAAGGGGAAATTTATGATAAGCAAAAGGGGGTTGAACAGAAAACAACCTATCTGATTAATTATCACAATGGGGTGCATTTAGTACACAGAGGAAAAGAATGAAGAGGCATTCCAAGCAAAAAGATAATCAATTACTTGATTCATTTCACAGACTGATAGCAGATTCCTACTAAGCCACTGAAGAAATGCACTATATGAATTTATACAAATACACTAGGCATTGATGACTATGGATCTATTTCTCTAGGATGCAAATATTTTTGGGTGTGATGATAATTACTTAATTTAAAAAAAATCTTCAACCCCTTTAGAATATGGATTAGTAGCAAACCCCTCAGTGTACTGGGTATGAGACGGCAGATGACACAGGATATAGCTGAATGAAATAACTTATCTAATCCCATTTCACTATGTACAAATAATAATTTTTTGATAATAGAAGCAAAATTAAAATGGTTGTTAAGTATTTTCAATAATCCCCAAACATTTTTCTTCTGAGATGAATGATTATTGACACTATAACTGCCTAACTTTTTGGTCTATATATCTACCATTCACAGGGTGAGCTGATGTGAAGGATATTCTACACAGACATAAAAGGATTAACGTGATCTTATAATATTTAGAGTACTAGGTTAATTGCATGTTTTAGATGGTCAGTGCAAAATGATATAAAATCAAGAGATATTAATTAAATTATAATAATTTAGTAGAAGGGATCAGGTCATCTGACCATTTTACCAACTTCAGTCATTAAAATAAGCAAGTGTGGGTGTGGTATTATGACTATATTGAACTACAATTGTATAAGCAAACTGTGACTCTGTAGAACTATGACTTGAGGACCTGAGTTTAGATCCCTAGTACTCTTTTAAAAGTTGACCCATGGGATGCATCTGTAATCACAGCATTGCAAGGGTGGGTGGGCAAGAAAGTCAGAGTTTGAAAATATAGTCCTGTGAGAATGACACAAGAGATGTCTGTAGTTCCATTTGACCAACTATGCAGTACGAGGTGGAAAGTAGAAAGTAAATTGATCTCTTGGTACAACTCCAAGATAGAATTAGAACTTCTGTACCTATGTGTAAAATACAAAAGTCCCTTGTTATGGTTAATAAAACTTACTTGGATTCCTGAACATTGATGCCCACTTTAGTGCTTTACACAAACATGGTGAATAAAAGACAAAAATTCAGTAGATGTATTTCTAGCTTTCTGGGGGAACATCCAGACTGATTTCCTGTGTGGGTGCACCAGTTAAAACCTACACAAACAATGAAAAGTAGTACCTCTTTCCCCATATCCTCTCCAATGCTTGTTGTTATCTGATTTCTTGATAACAGCCATTATTACTGGTGACAGACTCTCAAAATAGTTTCAATTTACATTCCTCTAATCACTAAAGATGTTGAACATTTTTAAATGGCTATTACCATTCATATTTCTTATTTTGTTAGATTTCTGTACAGATTCATGGCCAACATGTTTAATTATTTGTTTTCTTGGTTTTAATTCAGGGTTTCTTTATTTTGCTTTGGATTTTTTTTTTTTTTTGCAGATTTGTGATATTAATCCTCTGTTGATTGTGTAGCTGGTTGAAATTTCCTCCCATTCTGTGGGTTTTCTCTTCCATAGACTAACAGTTCCCTTTGCATAGGTGGTGAGATGGCTCAGTGATTAAGAGCATGGGCTACTCTTGCTGAGAAATGGGGTTTGGTTCCCTGCATCCACATGGCAGATAACAGCTGTCCATAACTCCAGTTCCAGGGGAACTGATGCCCTCTTCTGACCTCTCACTGGCATTATAAGACACATAAATAAATGCAAGCAATACACTCATACACATAAAATAATAATAATAACCAAAATATTTTTAAAGTTCTCTTTGCTGTACTGAAGTTTTTTTTTAATTTCATGACATTCCATTTTTCATTCACTCATTTTATTTCCTTAGCAACCAGAATAATGTTTAAAATGTCCTTTGAAATGCCAATATCTGCTTGAGTATTTCAGCCCTTTTCCTCTATCTATTTCAAAGTTTTAGGGTTTATATTAATGTCTTTGATCCATTTGCAGTTGATTTTTTAACAGAGTGGAGGATTAAAATCTGGTTTGATTATTCTGCATGTAAATATAGAGTTTTCCAGCACTATTTGTTGAAGATACTGCTTTTTGGTCTACTGTATATTTTTAGCAGCTTTGTCAAAGCTGTCTTGTAAATATTCATGTTTATATTATAGACAAACGCTACTCTCAGTCTCTTCAAAGAATACTGTTTCCAGTGAACAGCAGTAAATACAGAGGCTGTTGGCTGCACAAGGTTGCTGAGAATAAGCTACAGATGAGTGCTCAAACCCAAAGACGACATTATTACTATCTCAACTGAGTCTCAGAAAGCACTATGGAAGACAAGACAGAATAATGTAAGAGACAGAAAAATTAAGAAGTGTAGGGGACCAAGATGGAAGGACTTAGGACAAATTGGGCCTGAAACTTGGGCAAAGCTCAGTGTCCCAGAGCCCTGTCAGGTGGAACACCTCAATGACTAGCAGAAGAAAGGTGCTGAGGTTAAGAGTTTACAGTACCCTTAGCTCTAGGACAAACATCTTTAATTCCTCGATGTAGGAGTAGAAAAACAACCTAATCAACAACCACAGGTATGTGTAATTAAAATTAAGACATCTTGGTTAATAGCCCTGACACATTAACTTGTCTTGAACAAATGATCCTCTGCCAACAATAAAGGACTGAACAACCGATGGGACACACTACATGAACACCCTTCATTTTTTGCCTGGCTGAACTTTACATGTACTCTCTAGCCTCTTTTTTTGTATATAAACTTAGTGAGTTGGAGAATAAAGTTGACTTGCTGCAAAGGTCTCAAGTCCCAGGACCAGGCCCTGCATTGCCTCTTTCAGTATCAGTGTCCAAAAAGCAAGGTTTGCCCACAAGGCAAAGTGGGGCTGAAACAAAGAAGGGTTACAGAATTCATTTCAGGACAGGATGCAGCCAAAGCTAGCATGCTCTCATAGCATCTGCAGTGCCTTGCAATGGATATACACAAGACTGGGCTTACTAACAATCAGTCATGGATTGAGAGGGGCAGTGCTCACAGGAGTACACTACTTTCTGCTGAACTAGGAGCTACTGAGGGACTCGGGAGGGGTCCTCAGGCTCAATGGCTACTTGCAAACCCAAAGACACACTGATGGCCCTGGTTAAAGTTAGTGAGCTAAAAAACAGATAAAAGATATTAATGAGTGAAAGGAACAGGTAGGGAAGAGGTGGGATTAATATGGATAGGAGGATGACAAGAGTGAGTTTGATGGGATAGTAATCAGAATATGCTATATATATATATATATATATGAAATTATCATTGAACAATGTTAATAAAAGTCACTAAAAAGAAGGTAAGGATACAATAATTATTAGAAGGATATGACTATTTTCATATGTGTGTATGTATGTCTGAAGAAGGCACAAATAGAAAAAAGCTGAAAATTATTTAAGTAAGAAGCAAAAGTAATATAGTTTTTATATCAATCATGTGGAAATAAATGCATAGATGAAATAAATGTGTTATTTACATAGGTTGTGATGTATTAGAATTGTGTTTGTTCATTTTCTTTTTCTTATTTTCATTGGGAGTTTTAAGTGAAATTCTTACGGTTACATGAATACTTTTAATTTATTTATTTTTCAAAATCACACAATACCCAAAGGGCAGGAATATTTTATTTTAAATTTAAAAACATGGAAAACATAGTCATACTATTATCCATAAATTCCTTTTTATGGACTTTAAGAAAATGTAATCTTAGCTGGGCATGTTGTCACATGCCTTTAATTCCTGCACTAGGGAGGCAGAGGCAGGCAGATCTTGATGAGTTCAAGACTAGTCTGGTTTACATAATGAGTTCCAGGCCAGCTAGTTACAGTGTTTCAAAAAGACAAATAATAATAACAACTAATAATAATAATGAGGTATTTAAGACATTTAACTATTTATGACATTTAACTGCAGGCTACAAAAGACTGAATATATTTGTACTTCCCAAAGGAAGTACAGGCTGGAGAAAAAGAGGAGACTGGGATTCTGTGATTTTGTGATCAATTGTATTAACATTTTCTAATTTCTATCCTGCAAGAACATCAAATTCATTTAGAAATCATGTATGGTAAATTAATACTTTTTTTTCTTAGTTTCTTCAGGTACAGTTACGTTTCCTTGTTCATTTCTACAAATGATTGGGATGAGGCTTAGATTTGATTTGAGATTTGATTTGAGATTTGATTTAAGAGCACATGATTTACATTAATACTTTAATACTGATATCTTAATATGAATATTAAGAAAAAATTAATTTCTGAGCATATCACATGATATCAGCGAAAGACTATTTTAAGTTAAGTAGAACCTCACTTGCATGATAATGTATCTAACTCAATCAAGAGCCATTAGAAATTTTCCTCAAGTAATCAAAAAATGCATTCCTTTCTAAATACAAATTAAGTAACATACAATTCAGATGGTTTATTTGATTTGTGCTAATGTCACCCATTTCATCTGCAGTTACACGTAGACCATATTCCCAGCTATGAGGTAAAAGACTGAATTCCCATGATGGCTTGAATGCCTGTAGGTTGTCTAAGAGCTTCAAAGAACTATCAATCCCTTGGTTCCTTGTGAATTCAACTACTCCAGTATTAAAATGACAGTAATATTATCAATGACTCATCTACAAATATGAGCTTTGGGGAATAACCCATTACAACTAATCAAAGACTAAAGCAGAAATTTTGTATTAGAAAATTACCCATATTGGCCTCAGATATGCTAGTTTGAGAGATAATTATAAGTGGGTTATAGGTCAATTATATTATATTATTACTCCTCTGTTGCTGTTTCCTCCAATTTGAAATTTTCTGTTGATAATGGAAGCCAACCCATTGCTCCTAAAGTTGAAAATGAAAGCTCAGAAAGATTAAGGAGCCCTCCCTAGTGTTTATAAAAGCAGTAAGGAATTGTTGTCATGGGGGATGATACTCTTCAGTGATGCAAGTTAGGCAGGGAGCTTCAGTTCTCCAACTTTCATGAGTCAACACCTACTTGAGTAAAGTTATGCAAAAGTCACATAAGGTAAAAAGGTTATTTTAAGATCTGAAAATAGTATCATTTCATGAGTTGTAAAACATTTAAAAAAGGAAGGAAATTTATCTCCTAATAGAAAGAACATGTTCAGTATTAGTTGGAGCATCACTGAGGGAACCTCTCATAAATATAAAGAATACTCATGCCTTTGGGGGTCTTTGTTAGAACTCCTGTGCGTTTATCATATCTAATCCATAAGCAACTGGAATGCTTTCAAAATTATGTACTAGAGAAGAGTAAAGAACACAAAGGGGGAAGGTGATGGCTCTGTGGGTAAAGCGCTTGCCCCTCAGGCATAAAGAATAGAATGTGAGTCCTGTTAGTAGTGTGTGTCTTAGAAGATGGGCCATCTAGCTTTACATGCAAATAGAAAACAAAAGAAAGATGCTGTCTTGAACAGGTAGAAGGCGAGAGCTGACAAGTGCATACAGTCACACAAACATTGACACATACACACACACACACACAGAAAGTCACAAGGTTTAAAGATGGTCACTTAAATGAAGGCTGAAATTCAAGCTAGAAAGCAACTGAATTAACTGGAAAGGCTGTAGATTAAATAAAGAATGTAGAGTCTCAACATACAGGATCTAAAGTGGTAAGCTTTATAAGATCCTAGAAAGTGAACAATAGCAAATATTATATGAAGAGATGTCCATGAGGGTAAAGCCTACAGAAGTTGTCCTACATTCTTTAAAACTGAATACCTGGAAGGATCTGTGAAAAATCCAGAACAATTCACAGTAATTTATATTTCATGTTAACATTAGATGAACATTAGCAAGTATTCTAAATATACTCTGTATTTGGTTATGATTTTGAAGAACTTTATCCATTTCTAAGGGTACATTCTTAGGTTAATAGGTAAGAATAGGTGATACCAGAACAAAGGAGTTCGTATACCAGCAGAAACGTGAGAAGTATGTAATTTTAAACTAATGCATGATTTGGGGGAAAATATGTCCAGATACAATAGTTACAAGTACTTCTTTTCTGTTAATGTGTTTATGGATGTAGGTAAACGGTTAAAGAAAGTGCATGTGTCAACTGAATACAGTGACATTTAGGGGAAGATTTGGAATCCATTTCAATGGCCTGACACTGTGATTATAGCACTGATTTTTTTTTTTTCCCTCTAGCAAACTTCAACTCTGCACTGCATGGCACATTTGCATGAATTACATTAACTATTGTATTAGTACTAGAGTGGTCTAGCTGCCAAAGACCACATGACATATAAATCCTAAAATATCTGTTACACGGACCTTCATAGAAAATATTTGCTGGCCTTGGGCCTTTCTTAGGTTAAGGGAGAGACGTGGAAATTCTGTGACTCATCTCATCCACTCTCATGCCTTTTCTCATATTTTTCTGACTTATTGCCTTCTAAAGCATTTGCCACACAAATGCAAAATTAAATCAGCTTTTATATGAAAACAGAATAAAATTTTCCATTTATGTTAGAAACCAAGGCTAATAATATTTTTACAGATAATGGTTGTGGTCTACCTTGTAGATTATGAACCTTCTAATCATTGGTAATTGTTAAGACAAGAAATATCTTAAGACATTCCAAGATCATAGGTCAATTAGATAAGACCTCTAAACAAAATTATTTTGTAAATGAAGTTAGTATATGTATAAAATAATACTTTTTCATAATTTGTCTCATTTCCCTTTATTTTTAGTCAAGAAAATGAGACTGATATTTGAATATTTACCTGGATGACTCATGCCTTTTGTAGCAATGTTCAAACAACTAAGATTATGATATATTGTACTAATATACAACTAACCCTTTATTACTTCTAGTTACTGTGTCAATACCTCATGAGGGAAAATGCTGGCTTCATAAAGTAGAAGTATTCTAGAACTCGGGAAACATGCAGGAACTCTCAAAAACATATTAAATGTTCTAATAAATCCTGGAAAATGTTAGTCAAAGACAAAGAAGTGTTTTAATTACTGTTTTCCAGTATTTTAAATGTCTTTACACAGAAGATATTGGCCAGCTGTTCTTTTGCTCCATAGAGAGGAGAGAAACAGAAGTAAGCTGCAACAGCAGCAATAAAGTGAGCAATAAGGAGATTCTACTAAAAGCAAGACTGAACACATTTTCAGTTATGTTAAGAAAACTTCTCTGGAGATCGTTTAGACCTTGTTAGACTTTTCCTGTGCTTGGAACTCTGCACATGTAGCCCAGAAAAAATGTAAGGATTTGTTTTCCTGTCCTTCAAGTACTTTAGGTGATAAGAAAATGTGTGACGTATTTCTCAGATCTTCAAATATATGGAATTTAGTTCATGCAAGAGTGCTCATAAACCATGGGATTTATTTTGGAATCATGATCATAATACTTCCTGTGTTGATACAATGACTAGAAAATGAAACACTTTTTAAAGACAAAATGTAGTATGTAGTCCTTCAAACTTGTTTTATTCTTTTTTTACTAAAATTAATAAATA
>NW_008349975.1:6895220-6912119 GCF_000622305.1 Nannospalax galili | reverse complement strand
AAATGAAAATAAGATACTGGTTTTTAGCACAATTTTTCTTATTTTTTTAAAAAAAAATTTTTTGTTATTTTTATTTTAAGTGTATGAGTATATTTCCTTCATGTAGCTGAGTCCACTTTATGTCATGCAATGCCCATGGAGATCAGGAGGCAGAGTTGGAACTAATGTTAAGGCAGTTGTTGGCTGCTATCTGGGTCTTGGGAATTGAACCTGGGCCCTCTGCAAGAGCACTCAGTGCTCTTAATCACTGAGCCAACTCTCCAGCCCAGGACAGATTTTATTTTAAAATCAAGAAAAGAAAATATATAAGCACTTTCCTGATACACATGCTTGGAGGAAAAATGAAGGCATTTGAAGACCTTTACAATAAAACTTGATTTTTATTTATTGTTAGAATTAAATTGAGTGAGCTATTTAATAAAGATCCAAAGGGGAAAACTATGATGTGAAACAATAGCAATACAAATGTCCTGGCAGTATCCAACTACCTTCTGTTTGAATTATAGGCCCACTTCAGAAGATGAATCCCATATCTGACACTGTTACTGGGGCCAAGAACCTGTGACTAAATAGGTTGCAGGCCACAGAGGACAGAGTATTGCTATTATTCTGATAAATAGATATAGTATTATGTGGGAGACAGGCTTGAGCCTAGGGTGAAAGTCTTATTGACAGCCATACAGCAGGCCCGAGGCAATGACCTGACCACTGGAGCCACAAGAAATGCCTTGTGACATTTGTGCCCATTGGCAGATCATAAGACTGAGGACTAGAGCTTGCCACTCTCTAATCACCACCCTTGGAATTCCAAATTGCAACACTTAGATATTGCAACAGTCAGGGTCATGTGGTTTCCAGGAATCCAAGGTCTGTAATCTGAAACCCAGTATGCTAATGAGGCATCCTACCCATTATTCTGTGATAAGACGTTAAGTCTATTATGCTAAAAATATGCTATTATGCTAGTAAGGTATCCTACTTGCTGTACAGTGATAGGACGCTAAACCTGTTATGCTAATAAGGTATCCTACTTGCTGTGCTGTGATTGGACCACTACCCTTATATAAGCTTGTGCCTTCCTGCAATAAAGCACATATGTGTCACTGAACCTGGTTTCCTGTGTCTGAATGTGGCTGGCTGACACATTCTCCTCATCACCAGCCCTGGGGTCTGGGACCGGCCAGAAGCAGTGACAATTGGAGGCAGTGCCAGGCGAGCAGAAGAGCTGTCTCAGCACTGGGAAAGCAGAAGAGTGGCCTCAGCCCAGGGTAGGAAGAAGAGCGGCCACAGCCCAGTGGGAGTGAAGGAGCAGCTTTGATGCCGGTGAGAACGAAGGAGTGGCACCAGTGAGAATGGAAGAGTGGCCGCCGCTGGTGGTGACTGCAGTATTAAACTGACATCTTTTAAATAATTTCTGTATTCATCTCTCAACTCTCACCATAGAAACATCTTCCTGCAGCAGATGATTATAACCAATGGGAACATAGCTGTTCAACCTGCAGAAAATAGGACAATGTGTAGAGCTCAGCCCCAAATGGGATGTCTATAAAACACTTTCTTCTCCCAAGGCTCAATGAGTATTGTGGAAAAGGATGCAGAAAAAATTTAAGAACCAGAAGTGGTAGATGAATACAAGGAAAGTGGGTTGTCTGAACATGAAAGGAAAGTTGAATATGCCAACCCACAGTGTTTGTGACAGCAGTCCAAGCCAGACAAAAGCTCAGTATGGCTGTAGCCCCACACTTAGCTGAGGAGTTATTGGCAATTGATAGCTGCCATGTGAAAGTTTTCTTTACTAATATGACAACTGGCAGGTTGACCAGTATTATAGGAAACAAAGATTAGACTCAATGGGCCTTTTAAAAAGAGAATAATAATAAAGAACTTGAGTGGGGGGAGGGAAACAGTAGAGTAGATGGTGGAGATGGAGGCAGTCTGAATATAATAGTAATATATTGTAGTAAACCACAAGAAATCAATAAAAAGATATTTTTAAACAAACAAATAAATGCATAACTGTATAAAAGCAAGAGCAGGGCCAAAATTAAATAAGCAAAGAGCAACAACAAAATCAGTGTAATTATTAACTTGAATTTTAAAAACATGACTTTCAGGGAGGCAATGTCCTTGCAGTACATCAAGCAGGTTGCCTTAAAGTAGAAATAGATGACTTCATCTTCTAGGTCTACAGCTTCAATTTTCCTGAACCATGATTCCCAATTGTGAAACAGGAACATGCTTCTGGGTGGATTACAGCATTAAAATAGTTAAGAAATTTAAGGCACTTAGAAGAGTCCTGGTTACAGGTGGCAATCATTAGACTCTCAGTGAATCATGAAAAAAGCAGCAGCAAGCAGCAATTAGTAATAATTATGTTCATTGTGTATATTTAGTTTATTATTAAATGTGTATGTATGTTGTATGTGTATATGGTTATGTGTATACACACATATATTCACAAAAGATCCCAGATATTCAAAGCAATCCTGAGCACAAAGAAAAATGCTGGGGGAGATTACCATACCAGATCTCAAACTGTACTACAGAGTTATAGTCAGGAACAGAGCATGGTACTGACCCAAAAATTATCACATAGATCAATGAAATATAACTGAAGACTAAAACATGAGCACATGCAATTTCAGCCAAGTAATATTTGACAAAGGTATCAAGAACAAATACTGGAGGGAAGACAGCATCTTCAACAAATGATACTGGCAAAACTGGATCTCCATCTGTAGAAGAATAAAACTAGATCTTTATCTTTCACCTTGTACAACTCCAAATGGATCAAAGACCTCTGAAACTGTTAGAAGAAAACATAGGCAGTATCCGTTTCTGCTTTATCTCTTTTTAATTTTTTAAATATTTTTATTTTATGCGTACAAGTGTATTGCCTGCATGTATGTGAGTGCACCCATGTCATGCAATGCTGCCGAGGTCAGAAGATGGCTTTGGATTCTCCTGGAACTGGAGTTAAGGACAGCTTACAGCCACCATGTGGGTGCTGGGAATCGAACCTGGGTCCTCTGCAAGAGCAACCAGTGCACTTTACCAGTGAGCCATCTCTCCAGATATGTGTGGATTTTATAAGGAAAGGATTTTATAAATTAATTGAGCATCAGTTGGTCAAGAATTAAAGTCAACAGTCAACAAGTGGGACCCAATTAAAGTAAAAAGTTTCTGTTGAGGAAAAGAAACAACCAAGCAATGGAAGAGAAAACCCACACAGAAAATATTCACCTGCTACACATATGACAGAAGATTAATATACAGAATATATAAAGAACAACAAAAAAACAAAATCAAGAAAACAAATGACTAAATTAAAAGATGGGCTATGGATCTGAACAGAGATTTCTCAAAAGAAAAAAATAAAAATGTCTAACAAACACCATAAAATTTTTCAACATCCTTAGTCATTAGGGAAACACAAATGAAAACCACTTTACACTTCAACTTAACCTAATCAGACTGGTTAAGAACAAGAGAACAAATGATACCAAATGTTGGAGAGGATGTGGGGAAAGGGGAACACCCATCCACTGCTGATGGGATTGCAGACTCCTGCAACCACTAGGGAAAGCAGTGTGCAGAACTCTAAGATCGAAAAATGAAACTACCATATAACAAGGTTATACCCTCCTTGGCATATACCTAAAGGACTCATGCGACTGTAGAGACACTTGTACATCCATGTTTGTTGCTGATGTTTTCATAATAGCTAAGAAACGGAAATAAACTTAGTGCTCCTCAACTGCCAAGTGGATAATGAAAATGTGGTGCATTTTACACAGTGGAATTTGACTCATCGGTAAAGAAAGATGAAATGAAATTTCCAGATACATGGATGGAACTAGAAACTGTTACACTAAATGAAGTTATACAGACTCAGAAAAATGAGTGTGGTAGGTCCCTCATCTTTGGATCTTAGCACCAAATCCTTCTATGTAAGTATATATCCTCAGGTAATCGCAGGAGCCAGGAAAATATAAAGGAATCGGACATGTAAAAGGAAAGAAGGAGCCTGAGAAAAGGGGGAACAGTAGGAGACATTTTACCAAGGGACAAATAGGTAAAATGGGGATAATTTAACTGAGAGGGGGAGAGAGTGTTATACAAGAAACAATGATGGTAAAGGGGAAGAAGGAGGGCAAGAGAGTGGGCACCATAGAAGACAGGTATTATCAAGAGTGAAATGGAGAAAATGGGGAGGGATGAGGGAGCATTAGGGAGAGAGAGAGAAGAGATAAATCATGCTTAGCTGATGTGAAAAACCAGAGGGAAATATATTAGTTCAAAAGACTACTGAAAAATTACTCATACAAAATCTCTATGTAAGTTCATATATTTAGCTGAAGGCTCTATAACAAAAAACAATGCCAAGCATGAGAAACCCCTTCGACATGTTAGCCAGGGTTATCCAAAATTGCATCCAAAATTGAGGCACCCAAAATTACAGAGGCTATAGTCACAGCTCTTGATTATGTCCCAGAACATGAAGGTAAGTCCTTACTCCAGAAAACAGGATATACTTTGGACACAGGACTTGGAGAAATGGAACTGGAACTGACCTTGAAGCCACCTCCCTGAAGGCTAGCTCTCAGTTTTGGAGGACCACTATGCAAGCTGCTAAGGGAGAATATCAATCAATGGACCTGTCAAAATGGAAACTGACTTAAAGGTCCTGGAACCTTGCTCATATGAATCTACAACAATGGTGTTAACATGCACAACACCCATGCAAACTCAAGCAGACAAAAACCCAGCACAGAACTGGGGACATGGGGAGCAGGCCCCAACCTTAGCTAAAGAACTATTGGCAGAGTAAGAGAGAGTTGATCTTCTTTAAGGGAGTGACTCTAAATAGGCTGAGTTCACCCCAGTGGATGAACTTCTGAGGGACATCTGGGTATACTAGCTGGACCTGATAGGCCTCAACATCAATGACACAAAGGATGAAAGTCAGTGAGGGGTTGATTTGAGAGGGTGAGGATGGCAGAGGCCATATAAAGATGATAAAGATGTTTTAAATGAAGTACACAAAAATTCAACAAAAATATACAAAAAAGTCAAATTCAATAGACATTCCTATGAAATTATCTGGTTTCCTATAATACTGAAAAATAACACAGAACCCCACAGTCCCCCAAGCCATAAAGATAAACATTTTCAACTCTTTCACACAGTGTTTACTACAACCTCTGCTTTTCATTTTTTCTGCTATTTATTGTGTTCATTCATTTCTTTGCATCTAATTACTTGTACAATCAGAAAATTCAAAGTCATACAAGAAAATCTTGTCCTTTGTTATGCATGCAGGCAAAACACTCATACACATACAATAAACATAACATTTTTTAAGTTCTTACTATATAACAATTATGTATCATCACAGAACTGAAACCAAATCAAGACTGTAGTTTTAGATTACTAATCAGAGGATCATGACTTTGGGACACCATCTATCCCTGAGTTTAGGTTATCAAATTTTCCTCAGAATCATTTCACTTCAATTTGGTCTAGAAACAGCTAATATTGGAGTATCCATAGATGACAGAGGGGCATGGCATTTACAGAAGAAACAACTGCAGCTCTAGCTCCATTCTCTTCAGTCTGTTTCACCGTGTTTGCTGCTGCCATATACGGGGTATAGTAACCCTCTATCTTCACAAAGTCAATAGTTTTCTTCCAAATTAATTTCCTTTTAGACCTTTCTAATTTGACTGACAAAATATTTCCATTTTTCCTATGAAATTATGAGAATTTTTTCAAGGTTATTTTAAATCTCCCAAGTACCAAATTCTGGAAATTTTGTAGTGTGCATAAGGAAATTCTAACTTCTTGTTTTCATTTTCTAATTCAGTTAGTCACATCAGTTTATTTTAATCCCATATTATGTGATGATTTTGACAATGCATCCTTTTATTTTGATAGTTTCACTTCTTTATTATTATGAGATTTTATATTTATTTATTTATTATGTATTTATTATTGGTCTTTTTGAGACGGGTTCTCCCTGTAGCCTCAGCTTGCTTGGAATTCACTACGTAGACCAGCCTTTCCTTGAAAACAGAGATCTGCATGCCTCTGCCTCCCAGTGCTGTAATTAAAGTCCTGTGCTACCACACCCAACTTATTATGACTCTTTTTGTGTATGTACATGTGCACACACATGCAAACCATGGCACACATGTGCATTAGAGAATAACTTTCTGAGGTTCTCTCTTTCCATCATGTAAATTACAGGGACAAAACTCAGAGCACCAGCATTGAGAGCAAGTCTCTCTACCTTCCAAGGTATCTGCCTGGCCTGACAGTAACTCATGTTGACCTGCAATTAAAAATATTTTTTCCTAAAACTTTAATTAAAGAATAGAAAGAAGTACTATGTATCAAGACAACAATATAGCCTGATTTACTCTACCTGTCCACTCATATCCTACCGACAAATTATTTTGAAAGTATTACAATGACTGAAGTTTTTATTTTAAATATCTTAAAATTTTCCTGCAGCTTGGTTTTAAATATGCACTTTTCTTTTTTCATACTTTTATCTATTATTTTCATCTTGTGTGTATGAGTGTATTGCCAGCATGTATGTACATGCACCCATGTCATCCAATGTGCTCAGAAGTCAGAAGAGGGTGTCGGAATAACTTGGTCTGAATTCACAGAAAGCTGTTAGCTGCCATGAGGGTGCTGGGATTCAAACCTGGGACCTCTGCAAGAGCGCCCAGTGCTCTTAACTGCTCAGCCATCTCTCTAGCCCAAGCACTTAATTTTCATTTAGTGTAGATTAGGCTAGAAATCTATATAACTTATTCCAAACATAGTCTGCATTTTGCCTGCATGCATGTAAGGGTATACCTGTTGTCCCTTGGCTGCAGAGATTAGATTCCCCTGGAACATGAGTTATAGAAGATTTTTAGCCACCATGTGGTTGCTAAAGAAATAAACCTTGATACTTTGCAAGAGCAACCAGTGACCTTAACTGCTGAGCCATCTCTACATTCCCACCTTAGTTTTTAATCTATACGTACTGTGGAGACATAGCGGTTTATGATTGTCATTAGTCTAACCTACTTGAAAAATTTGAAACCATAATCTTGTGTAATATATATGTATATATATATAACTATTATTGAGTTGATAAACATGTATACAAAATGTATAATTTTGAAGTAAAATTCAAATATTTCATCATTCGGTTTTATTCCCAGATAGACACATGCTGCCTCACTGGCATGGTGTCTGCAAATGGTGCAGCTATCTGCTGAGGTCTCTCAGCCTGCAGAGCTGGAAATGCAACACAAGATAGATGGGCAACCTCTGATTGCCCTGCCTGCAGCAACTCCTCTGGCCATTCCAGTCCTGGCACTGATGGGTTTCTGAGGGAGTGACATTCATCTGCCCTTGGGCAGAAACACATCATCCAGTCAGAAGGTAAGAGCTCAGTACTTTAAAGGGAAAATCTAAAATCTTTTCTTTAAAGTAGCAATTTAAAAGTTTTCTTCCTCCACAAAATATTAATATGAAAATAGAGACAACTCTCCTTTAATCTATACTTCATGTCTCCACATGAAAGACACTTTTAATCTTGACTTTAATAATCTCTAGATATAAGTATCTGATTCAAAAGTGAACGTACTAAAGGCTTACTGCAAAATACCTTCCCTCACATTGACTTCTACTTATTACAAATATACTTCTTAAAAAGTCAATAAAAGTACCATATTCCTAGCTTTCCAAGTTCAATGTACTTTTCAAATAATGCTCTTGTGAATGTGTGATGCAATGTGAATGTACTCAAGGGAATTTCTTCATCCTCTGTGACACTTTCACATATATTTCTTCTACTTAGAATCCTTGCTGGAATGAATCTCTTTTTCATAAAATAGGTTATAAAATAGTTACATTTGCTTCAATCTTATTATCTGTGATTAGTAAAAAATTTTAAATGAAATTTAAACGAAATTTAAAGTGAAATTTATATATAATTATTTGCTGGTGGATTTTTTAGTAGTTTAGAAAAGGAAAAATTATTCACAAATTATTCAACTCTATAAAAAATAAGACTTGTCATTTATTAGTGAGCATATATTTCAAAGTCTTTAAAGTAATAAATCATTTAGGAATATAAAGTAACCAATAAAAAACAGTGAAGTCCAGCACATCCCCCTCGGGAAACAATCATACTGACCTGTGCAAATTTTTCATTAAAACCTTGTTTGCAATAAATAAAGTTTTTTAAAGCTACACATAGTTATGGATAAAGACTGAAAAACTTCTATGCTACATTTATGTATGAATTAGTGATCATATATTAAAAATAAGATGTGTTCTATATATTATATGGTTAAAAGTCAACAAAGACCATTATGAAACAGTTTGATCAAAACCAGACATATTATATTATTGCATGTGTACTTTCAATTTCTAAAAGTTATGTTTAAGGCAACAGATAGCAAAGACTTTAAGGGTGAAGAAAAAAAGTTTTAGTTTTATATTTTTAGTTTATTTTTATTGAATTTACACATAGTCCCTACAGAACACCTTAATCATCTGTATACCCCCTTTCCCACTGCCACCATCCCATAGCGCCCCCCACTGGATTTTACGAATTCTTTCATTGATGTTAAGGCCTAAGGAGCTAAGTTAGTGTCCCAAAATATCTCTCAGTGCAATTTCATCCACTGAAATTGACTGAACCTATCTAGAGTCCCTCCCTTGAAGACGATCAGTTGTTCCTCACCAAGCAGTAATCAGCTGTCAATCGTTCTTTTGCTAAGATTGGGGCCTGCTGCCCATTTCCACAGTTGTATGCTGGGATTTGTCTCCTTGGATTTGCCTGGGTCTTGTGAATGTTGACATTATTGCTGTAGGTTCATATGAGCATGGTCCCAGGAGCCTGTAAGTCTCTATTTCAATATGGTCCTGCTCCTCCTCCTCTGGTTCTTACAATCTTTCCATCCCCTCTTCTGCAATGGTTCCTAAGCCCTGGGTGGGTGAAGTTTACTGTGAGAGAGCTCTTCAAGAACCCACAGTCTGCAAACTCGTATTCTCTACGATTTGGCCATCTTTGTCCTTTTATGTTCATGGACTTTTATTATGTGAGGGAACTTCATTAATGAGAGTTGAGAGATGCATGAATATTCTCTCTACTTCTTGTTCTTCTATGTTCTATGAGCCTTAGATGTAGAAGTTCCATTGTAGATGTGCCACCTAGGATTAATCATTCAGAGACAATTTCTGTGTGTGACCAGTTGTGGAACTCTGCAACAGTCACCACCTGATTCAATAGAAGCTTCTGTAATGAGAGGTGACTGGCATACTGGTCTGTAAATATAATGATCCACATTTAGCACATAATATTCTTATTACATTTGTCTTGGGATGTGATATGCTTGGGGTTTTCTTTAAGATCTATGTCCTCTCTAGTCACGTGTATTTGACTATGTTTACAGTGCCATATATAAGTTCCCACTCATTGAGATGGACTTTAAATTCAATTAGGTAGCTGTTGATTACCCCGAAGATAAAAGTGCCGATACAGCACCAATAGCATTTTCCTGTGCTGGTTATTGTTGTATTATTAGTTCTTAAACTGGGGATAGACCGTCAATTGATGTTCTCACTTAGCAGCTTGCATAGTGCTCTCCAAGACGTTGAGGCATAGCTTTCAGGGAGGTGTCTTTAGCTATGTGAACTCATGTAAAGATAGCATATTTGTAATTTTTTAGTAGATTTTGGAACTAATATGGAGGGAAGGTTAGACAGAGAAAGGAGAGATAAACAAGACTTAGCTGGTATGAAAAATCAGGGGGAAATATTTTATTTTTTTTACACACTCCCTGACATTTTGAAATGTTCAATACTGTTCCAACTGGAGATATAATATTAAAAGACAAATTAATGATAAAACATCAGAATTAACAGTTTAAAACACTTGAATAAATCATTTAAAAGGTGAGATTTTATAAAACAAGATTATATATACTATGTCAGTATTGGATTCCTTCTTAGAACTTTTCTTGAATCATGAATTACATTCTTTAAAACATAAGGCACATTGGTGAACACCTTTCATCCCAGCACTGGGGAGGCAGAGGCAGGGGTATCTCTGTGAGATCAAGCCAGCCTGGACTACATACTGAGTTCCAGGGCAATTGGGGCTGCAAGGAGACCTTGTCTCAAAAAATAACCAGAAAAATAAATCTCAACAAAACCATAAGGGTCTCAAGAATCATTTAAAATATATTAAAATTTTTATATTTTTGTATTATTGGATTATGTTCTAATCTTGATATTTCTCAATCAAAAATAAATTTTTGCTACATTCAACTTACTTATAGAAATGTATTTCCTAAGAAATATGTGATAAATTATTTTGCATTCTAAATTTAAAATCTCATGGAAGAACTAATGGAAATGTGATGTAAATTATATTATCTTTGAAATGCATGCTGTCTTCATATTACCCCGGATATCTTATTTTTGTACTAAAACTTTCATTCAATTATAAATGGATGATACATATATGAAATTCCATCTTATAGGATAATTTATCTTTTCACCTTTAATATTTACATGAAGACAGCATGAAAAGTCTTTGGCTTTCAGAGATATTTTTAAGAAAACAAATGCCACATTTACATATTTTATTAGTTATTTGAATAATAACAAGAGGAAACTTGAATTTGAATTTTTTAATATTTTTATTGAATGTTTTTGCATTTCATTCAATAGTCTTAATTAAATTTAGACCTGCTCCTTCATCCATGCCTCCCCATACTCCTGACACTGGAGCTCAAACATTTCCGAGATTTTTTCTAAGGGATCTGAGTAAGTCCTTTTTTAGGTTTATCTTGTAGATAGAACAATTTAAAAATGGATAAAGAAGGGCAGGTGTGAAAGCTCAGTCAACAAATCCCTGCTTCAGAAGCAGGAAGATATGAATTTGGATCCATATAATTCATGTAAACTTGGGGCATAGGGGCACATGTCTGTAAATCTTGTGCTCTGGAGTACAGTAGATAAAGGTATCCCTGATGTTCATTGGACAGCCAACCTATATAAGTTGTTTGAACTTCATGTTCAGTGAGATACCTTGTCTAAAAAAGAAGAAAGAAAGAAAGAAAGAAAGAAAGAAAGAAAGAAAGGAAGGAAGGAAGAAAGAAAGAAAATTGAGAGGTATTAAAGAAAGACACCTGTATAATCTCCCCACACACCACACATACATACATAGACAATCTAAACACACATAAATAATAAATAAAGGTAGAAGACAATTGAGGGCAGTTTATTGGAGGCAGGGAAAAACAGGGTGCTGTGAACAACAGGTCAGGCAAGTGAAAATATGAGCAACGGCTGGGAAGATGGGTATGGAGAGAAGAAGAGGAGGTAAAGATATGCTTTCAGAGTTAGAATTCAGAATGCAATCAGTTTGAACACTTAATGTTTGAGGGAGTTGCGTTGGATGTAAAGAAAGCCTGTATCTTGTTCAAGGACTAGCTATTCTCCCATTTCCCTATTCTCTCATATATCTCTTGCCCAAGTTCTCTTAGGGTCCCTTGCTCCTGGCTTGTGTAGACAAACCACATAGTACATCTTTATCCGAATTTTTCATAGTTTATATCCTGGGGAGGGGGAATAGAGTAACTTAAAAAGGTGAACATCCAGTGCTCTATAACAAGGCAAAACACCGTGCCCTGTTCTGCTCCGTGGCTCATTGGCCCACCATTACAGATCACTTCCATATTCCACACACAATCACCTAAGCTTTCACCAATACCTTGTGGGACTATGGTCTCATCCTAGGTTGGTAAATGGCCCCTCTTGAGTCCATACAGGCAAGATACTAGGGCCAATCCTTTCCACGCTGCATCCCCCCATGCCATGAGCTGCTTCTCTCTTCCAAGATGGTGCCAAAAGACCCTCACTACTTGGCTAATTCTCTGCAGTCAATTCTCTGCAGCAGGTCCTTCCCCTCAGAGGAGCCAGGCTCCTGGGGACATACTCCACTCATTTCCTCTGCTCTTACATTCTTTCCACCAATCTTCTGCTAAGGTATCCTGAGCCTCAAAGAGGGTGACAGATGTAGAGGGCTCTCTCATATCATGGCGAGAGAGTGACTTTTGGGGCTTCCCCATTATCTGTCTTCAATCCATGGCCATTGATCTATCTCAGTGGTGTTTTTTTTTCTACTATAAAGACAAATAGAAGAAAATAGACACATCTAAACAAACACGAATGCAAATACAAATGCCTAGAGGATATTCCAGTAGTTGTACTACATTCATTAAACAGTATACTTGTAATGGCTTCCCCACTAGGGCCTGTTGCCTTCCTTGACACAGGGGGTTGTCCTGGTCTATGGCACCAGATGTGTGTTCCACCTCATGAGTGGGTCTTATCCAATTAGAAACTTGTCAGTTGTACATGCGTTGGTTGAGCCATTATTGCATTTGCAGGCATTGCTTGGAGTGTCCATCACGTGCAGCATGTGGGGTCCATTGTTGAATAGAATCATAGGGGATCCTTTCTTCTGCAACCATTTGCACAGCGCCTTTGGGCATTATGAACATGATTCTTCCAGTGGCATGGAGTTTATTTTGGCTTAGTCTCAGCTCCATTTCTTACTTTCCTCCCATGTTCACGTCATGCAGTGTCTTTAGCAACATGGCCTTACTGACCTTTTTGGTGTACAACTGACATTAGTGGCAATAGCCTTGATGAATTTGAGGATCTCTAGGATCTCTTTCTGAACAACAGCTCACAGGGGGGCAATCCACCCCTGGTACTGTAGATTTTTTTTAACAGTTACATAGTTTGGGAGCCTTTGTTTTTATCTTATCCAACCATAAAACTCTGAAGAATCTTACAGGTATAGCTGGCCTTTGCTTCTTCAGGTATCATTCAAATGGGTTTCACATCTGTAAACACTAGACAGAAAGTTAACATCACATATTAAATCAATCATAGACAAGGTCTAACACAGCATGGAAAGGTTTAATCCATTCATATTAACTGTTTGCTCCATAGATACTTGTTAGGCACCATAACAAGGGTAATTTGGTTAGTTTTTTTACTAACGTTAGTTATACCTTTGGAGTCATTTCACACTTAGGGGATTTTACATGGAGTCTCTTTGTATTATTTTATCCTTGATACAGTTATAGGTGTTAGCTCCAGTTGCCTGACCCTGCACTGGGCTAAGGAGGCAGGGGGTTTCTGCTGTCCCCATTTACCTGTTGGTTCCCTGAGTCAGGCAGGCCCTGAGTCTGCCTCCTGACTATAGCCATACCTTTTATCTCTCCATTGACCATACCTGGCTCCTGGGGGACGCCTTGGTGGGGAAAACTGCCTCCACATCCTAATATAGCACGTATCAGAAAAGAAATGCACCTTATTTAATCTTTTGGGATTCTTAACCATGCCTAGGACAGATTTTATCCTTGGAATGCCTTTTGTAAACTGTTGCTTTTGTTTTAAAGCCTTCCAGAAACTCTTTACCATCAAATTTGGTTTTCTATCATTTTTTTTCTCTGGAATTTGGGCTCGACATAAGTCTTGCTGCATTTGTCTTCAAGTAACCCAAATGGACAATTTCTTTCTGTCTGGTCTTTTTTATATCTCATGTAGGTTGGTCTGTTATTGTAGAGAGATGTTTTATAGGCTGTTTAGAATCATTTTGAACTATGAAAGCCTCTACAAAGATCCTGTCCCATCAAAGGGCTTTGCAAAACCATTAAAGCTCCATATCATTTTTGAGGTCCCAGTTGAATTAAGCTTTTCTTTATATCTCTGGTGGACACAGTCTTACCTGGCCCAGCGAACTGGGTATCATATATTGGTTTTCTCATACCCAGTTCTCTCAGTAATGCTTGTCACACCTTTATAGCCCTCCAGCCTTTGTTAATTATTGGAGTTTCTCTTGGTGATGACCATGTATCTAAAATTCCTCCCACCAGCCATCCCATTAAGGACTGCTCCCACCTGCACTGGCCTAGGTTGAACAGCTTATATTACAAGCATGAATGGTTATATAACTCAGCTGTGAAAATTCTGAACAACTTAGGCTGATGTCGTTTACATCCATGTCCCACACCCTCACAAGCCTTGAGGCTAGGGGCTCTTTTATTGCTTGCTTGTAAGTTTTTCCTAGTTTTAATGGTTCCAGTCTGGAGTATTTCTTAGCTACAGTGCTGTTAGCATTTTTTTTGTGTGTGTGTGTGTGTGTGTGTGTGTGTGTGTCAATGGTTGAATGTGAGGGGCAGCTGTAGCTACTTTTATTTTTAGGTTATCTCCTTTTTTACTATTATCTGTATTTTCCTTTAAGTCCTCAGATGTTATACAAGCTAAAATGTCCCGTTTTTCGAACTCAAAAAAAAAGAGAGCTAAGACAAGAAGCAACCCAAATAAAAGATGGTCTAAGGAGCTGAACAGAAAGTTCTCAAAAGAAGTAAAGATGGCAATTAAGCATCTTCAAAGGTGTTCAACATCATTAGTAATTAGGGAAATGCAAATTAAAACCACTTTAAGATTTCATCGAATCCCCATCAGATTGGCTAAGATCAAGAGAACAAATGATACCAAATGTTGGAGAGGATGTGGGGAAAGGTGACTGCTCATCCACTGTTGGCGGAATTGCAAGCTTGTTCAATCCTTATGGAAAGCCATGTGGAGAATTCTTAAAAAACTACAAATGAACCTACCATTTGACCCAGTTATACTGCTTCTTGGCATATACCCAAAGAACTCATCCTATTGCAGAAACACTTGTACATCCATGTTTGTTGCTCCTCTTTTCACAATAGCCAAGGGATAGAAGCAACCTGAGTGTCCCTCAGTTGACGAGTTGATGATAATATGATTTATTTATACAGTGGAGTTTTACTCAGCAGTAAAGAGAGATGTAATCATGAAATTTTCAGGTAAATGAATGGAACTAGAAACTGTTATACTAAGTGAAGTAACACAGGCTCAGAAAAAAAACTGACATATTTTCTACCTCATATGTGGATCCTAGAACCAGGATAATGGAAAGGAACCAGGGTGGTAAAGGAAAAGAAAGAACCTGAAAGAAAAGAGCAGTAGGAAACAGGCCTTAATAAGGGAGATAATGGATAAAAATTGGGTTAGTTTAAGGGAGGGGAGGAGGGATGGATATACAAGGAACCTAGAGGATAAAGGGAAAGAAGGAGCTCAAGAGAGGTAGGACCAAAGGAGAAGGTGAGAACAACTAGTCTTTGCCAAAGATTTATCTACAAGACACACAGTAATTAAAAGTACCAGACTGGTGGAACTAACCTTCTGGATATTTAACAGATGAGGCTTGAGGCTTATAATAATTTTGTCAGAGGGACATAAAGGACACTTTTTGCTCCTGGCCCTCTTAGGTCAACTAGTTCCAGGGGACTATGAGCATCTCTCTAAATGCCCTAAAATGGTGGTGGGTCACCTGTCCTCTTGATTAAGGAGGCCAAGGAGACTCCACCAGATGGACTTGAACCAGTGTCCAGTCTAAAAAGAGGAGGGAGGCTTATAATAATTTTGTCAGAGGGACATAAAGGACACTTTTTGCTCCTGGCCCTCTTAGGTCAACTAGTTCCAGGGGACTATGAGCATCTCTCTAAATGCCCTAAAATGGTGGTGGGTCACCTGTCCTCTTGATTAAGGAGGCCAAGGAGACTCCACCAGATGGACTTGAACCAGTGTCCAGTCTAAAAAGAGGAGGGTCAACACAGAGGAATCATTTCCTCCATGCTTCCAAGCGAAGCCAACCATGGTCAAGCAAGACCTTTGACTTATCTTCACATAGGTGGAACTGGTAAAAGAAAGGAGCCAGGGACTCCTCCCAAGCCCATGTGACTCCTAAGGAACAGATCCTCAAATGACCTTAACAGTAAAAATGAATCGGTTTATCTGGACAAAATGTATGGCCTTAAACACCCATAAGGAAACTATAACCAAAGACTAAAAGGACCAATATAATTTCTTAAGATTCCATATGCATACCTAAGGCTATATAACAAGCAACAATGCCAGACAGGTGATACCTTCTTTTGAGTTGTTGGCTAGGGTGGCCAAAGGGACTCCCAGATAGTAACCCAGCATAGAACTGGGAAAATGAACAGCAGACCACAATCTTACCTAAAGGAATATAGACAACTGATTACTGCTAGATGAGGAACAGTTGACCCTCCTAAAACAAAGTCCTCTAGATAGGATGACTAGATTCACCAGAAGGGCAAATAGTGGGGATTGGCTGGCGTGCTGACAACACAGCAGACAGTAGCATGGATATTAGAGTATAAGGGCACTAATGGGGGAGAGGGTATGGGAGGGTGCTATCTGGGAAGTGAGTTTATATTTGAATAAGATGGTTTGGGATATTTTGTGTGATATACACATACACACACACAAATCAATAAATTTTTTAAAAAGGTATTATATTTGAGGAGGAAGCATGGAAATTTATGTCATGACAATTACTAAATGCAATAATACCATTGAAATTTGCCTGATGACTTTATAGACATACACAGGTACCAATGATCCAAGTGAAATCGATTATGATTATGACTAGTAATAATCAGATATGTACAGATTAGAGATGCAAGCACCAACCTCTCAGTGTTAGTAGCAACAACAATGAGTTTTTCTGCAAGGAACAGTATATTCTAAAATGAAACGGAGATCTTTTTTAAAGGTTAAAACTCATCCAATTTTATGTCTTACAGGGCTTATACCGAGTTCAATAATATAACTATATTAATTCAATTGTGAACCTAGAAACTTGTGCCCACTTTTGAAAGAGATGTACTGTTACTCTGGAGTGTGTTACTGAATATATTAAAGCTGTAATGAAATGCTTCTTCTAATCATGTAGTTATT
>NW_008349975.1:6889847-6894643 GCF_000622305.1 Nannospalax galili | reverse complement strand
TAAATAAATAAATAAATAAATAAATAAATAAATAAATAAATAAAGAGTCCCGTTTTTTTCTCTCAAGCTCTGCAGCTGGATCTACCAGCACCTCTCTGGCCTTTTCTGCTTTCCCTGCCTTGAGCACATCTTTTATTATGCAAAGTGGCCACGCCACCTCTCTGGGTTCTCCCTTTGTGTCTGAAGCCAGTTAGTTTTTCTAGCCTTTCTATAACATTTAACAAAATTTCATATACCTGAACCTGGGCTATTTCCCCACATTTACAACACGAGTTTCTCATATCCCCAAGTAATGGTTTATAACTTCAATGGCCCACACTTCTGCATATCCAGATCTTTTTTAGTTACATATTTTTATAATCCATGGTAAAATCCACATCAGTACTGCCACTAGCTCCCTTGATTTTCCCAAACTCCCATGGTCTGTTTTTTTCAGTGCCATGATCCTGCTGGCTGTTCCAGTTTGTCGCCTGAGTTCTCTTAGGGGCCATTGCTCCTGGCACAGGTAGACAAAACACACAGCACATCTTTAGCTGACTTTTTCATAGCTTATATCCTGGTGAGGGGGAATAGAGTAACTTACAAAGGCAAACACCCAGTGCTCCATACCAAGGCGAACATCCTACACCCTGTTCCATGCCATGGCTCAGCGGCCCACTGTTCCAGATCACTTCAGCGATCCACCCACAATCACCATTAGCTTTCACCCACACCTTGTGGGCCCATGGTCTAATACCCTCTTATGTCCACATTGGTTAGAGACCTTGGCCATTCCTTTCTGAGTACCCCCCGCCCCTCCCCCACCCGCATACAGCCCCCCCTCAGGCCCCCAGCCTCCCCCACCTCCCTGTCCCTCAAAAATGCAATGAGGACAGTTCTAAAATATGAGGATAACTCCTGTAAATGCAATTCTTAATTTTTTTCCCCCTATTTTTGACAGTAAAACTAAGGACTTCATGTGACAGTATGTTTCTATTCACATAATAGATTTCTAATTTTAAAAATAGATGTCAGCATTTTAAATCTTTTATAGCTCATTAGAAAAGTAATTAAAAATTATTTTACTTATTTTTGTCTTGTTAATATTTCACAATGCTTTGATGACATTCCACCATTTCTATGAATTTCACAAATTTTATAATACTATACACTAAGAATCATATGGCAGATCACTTTCTTTCCTTGATCTTTATATCATATGTGAACACAAAACTTATTTGACAATAAGGATATTTTCCTCACCTGAGGAATCCTGATATTAAATTTGCATCAATTATTCTCCTAAAAGTCAGCTGTAAAGTCTTAGTTGACTGCATTTGAAGCTATTAGTGCCCTGTAACATGTTTCTTTTTATTAGAAAACAAAACAAAAATATCCTGATAGGACTTTCTGCTTAATGGTGAAATCAAGTTTCTCATACCCCCAAATAATGGTTTATAACATCAATGAATTTTTTTTTATCTTGAATAGTCTAAATATGTCTACTGTAAGTATAATTTGATAGATGTTTTCCTAGAGATGATATAGAACAAAAAAAAATCAATGACCATAACAAAAAAGTACATGATATTGTAAATTATATACATTGACATAGATTAAGCAAAGATAATTATAAATATAAATAAAAGCATTTTAGAGATTTTCCTTGAGGAAAACACAATCAAAGAGTTTGACGCTCTCACTATGTTTTTTTGATCTTGAGAGCTTTATTCACAGGGAAATAGTAGTGAAATATTGACTGTTGGAAGATATTATCGACAGAGCACATATTAAGCAGTCAGGAAGAGATCTGTAGAAGAAGAAGGCTTAAATCCTGTAAAAATATTCCTTATTATTTACTGCCATTAATCAAAGTAAGGTATGGAAAATTTGTTAATATGAGATTCTTTTTGAAGTATGCGATTAACTAATATTATTTAAGATACTCTGTTTGTGTTAAACCACATTTCATTTCCAAACATGTACTTCTTGCTCAAATTATAAAACAACTGCTCTAAATTTGTAGATATTTGTAACGAGAAATTAATGGATAAGATTATAACCCCTCCAAATATGTTGTTCTGACATGAGGATTATTTCAGTTGAAAGCAATTGAGAAACAAGACACAGGATAAATTTCTCTGGCCTCTTCTGTGCCTCGGACCAGGGTACACATTTTCATTGTGGTGGTATTCTCCTGTTTAAAAACAGGAAAATATCATTATCCTTCATTAATGGAGATGGAGATGGTGTGCTGGTAAGTTTTTGTCAACTTAATATCGACATATCTATGAAGACAGAATCTTAATTTAGAAATTTCCCTCATCAGATGGGCCTCTGGGCATGTCTGTGGGGCATATTCTTAATTGCTAATTGATGTAGAGGGGCCCAGCCTACTGTAGTCAGTGCCATCTTTACGCAGCTGGGTCTGGGCTGTGTAAGAAACATAGCTGATAAATGAAGGGAAACCAGGCAGTAAGCTGCATTCTTCCATGTCTCTGCTTCAGTTCCTGATTCCAAATTTCTGTTCTGAGTTGCCACTTTGGCTCCTCTTGATGAAGGAATATGTAAAACAAACAAACAACAATAAAAAACTTTCAAACCCTTTCCTCTACTACTTTCTTTTGGCCATCGCTGTAGTTCGAATGAAAACTGTTTTGTACAGACCCAATTAATTATTTTAACACCTGGTCAGTTGCTGCTGCTGTTTGGGGAGGGTCGTGGAACCTTTAAGAGGTGCAGGTTTGTAGGAGGAAGCATGTCACTGTGGGTGGACTTTGAGTGTGCAAAGCCTCACCCTCACTTTCAGTTTTTTTCTCTCTGTTTTCTGTCTGCTGCTGAAACTATGGGCTCTCAGTTTCCTGTTCTAGCTGCCTGTTGCCATGCCTCCCTTATCATTATGGACTATTAACCATCTGGAACCTGAAACCCAAATAATCTCTTGCATCTCTAAGTTGCCTTGGTCATAATATTCTGTCACAGCAACAGAAAATTTGCAATTAACAGCCAAGGTATTTTCAGAGCAACAGAAAGCAAACTAGAATAGAAAATGCTATCAAGAATATTGGTTGTTACTATGAGGGCCCAGACCATATTTTTTGTAAGTTTATTTTGTGTGTGTGTTTTATATTTTGTTTGGTTGTTTTGCTTTGGACAATTTTATAGGAAGAAGGTAGAGGATTTTGGAGCTTTGGGTGGGAAAAACAATTAAATGAGCATAGCTTAATGAGCTATTGTGACAACTAGGAAGATAATGCTGATGGAGTGGTGGCCTGGCTTATACACTTTCAAAGGGAAGTTGGAGAGTAAAATAATCTATGATGGTCATGTCTGTGATATTTTGAATTAACTCTGGGGCTTCTGATGAGCTTTAGCTTAAAAATCAGTAAAGATTAATAGGAGATGAGCAGCACTGAAGGGAAAGTTTACTGGAATAATCAATGATGGTTAGCTATGTGTTGAAAAATAGGTATGATTAGCAAGAGAGGAGCAGCTACATCACTGAAGTAAAATCTTCAGAGAACTACTAAGTCAGAGTAAGCCTACAAGAGCTATGATCCAGAGTTACCCAAGCCTGCCTTTCAAGCCAAACTTGGCAATATTTAAGAGACTACCATGTGGTACTGGTTTTGAAGGCATAGAAGTTTCTTAGAGAGCATCTGAGACCTGGCACTCTCAGAATCCAGGAGAAGTCATTGGTGAAGGTGCAGCCTCAGTTGCAATAGACCCAAGAGTTGAAGGAGTCATGTTGAGAAGCTGAGGACTGATGCCAATAGCCATGGTCAGAGTCCCTTATGAGTCCAGGAGAAGCCACTGGTAAATGTGCAGTCTCTGTTACAATGGAGTCTCAGCATAATGGAGATGGAGGACCATGGGATCATCACCAATGATAGAAGCAGGTTGGAGTGTAATGGGCCTGTGCCTACTTGACAAGCTATATGCTGTGGATGGCAGAGCTGAAGAATTGAGATTGCCCATGTCCTTTGGAGCCCACAGCATGAGTGAGTCCCAGTAGGATAGTGAGCTTTGTATACCACTGAATTTTGGTTTTACATTGATTTAATTGTAATTGTGCTTTAGTTCTTCCTTCTTGGAACAAAAATATATGTGACTTATTTATTTTGATTTTACAAGAAAGGGACTTTAGATTCTTTTTTTATTAAAATATTTTGTTATTTTTATGCATGAGTGCATTGTTTGCATGTAGGTAGGTGCATCTGTGTCATGCAATACCTGTGAAGGTCAGAAGATAGAGTCTAATCCCCGGAACTGGAGTTATAGATGGTTGTTAGCTGTCATGTATGTACTAGGAGCCAAATCCCCAGGTCCTCTGCAAGAGCAGCCAGTGCTCTTAACCACTGAGTCATATCTCTAACTCTGACATTAGAATTTTTTAAAAGATCTTGGGGGTTTTAAAGTGTTGAATGGTTAAAAGACTGTGGGGTCATTTAATGTTGTGTTATGCTTTATATTGTTATCTTAGCATGAGCTTTGGAGGACAAAGAAAGGAATGGCTATGGTTTAAAGTGGTGTTTGTTCCAGACATGGTGGCACAAGCCTTTAATCCCAGCACCTGAGAAAAAGAGGCAGGTAAATTTCTCTGAGATTGAGGCCAGCTTTATCTGTGTGGTGAGTTCCAGGCCAGTTGGAACAAAAGGAACCCTTAATCAAAAAGACCAAATTAATAATAATAATAATAATAATAATAATAATAATAATGAGAAATGCTTATAATTATAACCCCAGGATTGCCTTAAATTTCAATCTCTTGCAAAGGAGTCTTAACTTCAATAAGTATAAGGATTATACATTACGTG
>NW_008349975.1:6877394-6888304 GCF_000622305.1 Nannospalax galili | reverse complement strand
TCTTTCTTCCTTTCTTATTTAAAAAAAAGTTATTGGACCCTGGACATTTCATACAACAGTTCTTAATCAAATTTAGGATCCCTATGCCTTCCATGCCCCACCACTCCCACCAGACCTCATGCATGATACCATATATGATAAAGGCCATCCTGTCAAGCATTTGTACCCAGATGTCCCTCAGTGAAAATACATCTGCTGGAGTCTAGTCAGACAACCCAGAGACCCTTGGTAAGGCCAACTCTCCCTCAACGAGTAGAAATCAGTCTCCACTAGTTCTCAGACCAGCCACCCATTTCTCTTGCTCTGTTGCCTTAAATTCACATGTGCAAGCTTTCAGCACCCTGAAAGCCTCTGCTTCCCTATATTCATGTACCAAACATAACTCTTCCAATCCTTCTGCCCCTTCTCCTCAATGGTCCCTGAGCCATGGATGGATTAGGAATCCTATCCAGGGACACACACTCTGCAGTCAAATACTCTTTTTTAAAAGTTGGCCAATTGTGGCTTCCTGTGTGCATTGAACTCCATTGTATAAGGATGTTTCACTGGCAATAGTTGAAGGATGCACTAATTTTCTCTTTACCCTCCATTCTGCTATGTTCCATGAGTCTTAGATGTTGAGGTTCCACTGTAGATGTGTCACCCAGGACTGGGCATCTCTCAGATGTATATTCTCTGTGTCTAACAAGTTTTGGGATTCTGTAGAAGGGAACTCAGGAGAGAGGGGATGGGAAGAGGCAGGTATTATTGGGGTGAGGGAGGGGATAATGGTGCTTGAACTGGGGAAGGAGGAAGGAGGTCAGATGGGGGAGAGAGAGTAGAGATGAATGGATCCCTGGGTGCTAGTGAAGCCATAGCGAAATTTGTTGCTGCCAAAACCTCCTGAGAAATGCACACGCTGTTCCTGAACATTAGTTCATATGTATACCTGGGAGCTGTATGGCAAGGAACACAGCACCAGACAGGAGAGACCTCCCTTCAAGCTGTTGGTCAGAGTGGTCCAAGAGACTCCCAAGATAGCACAGGCTATGACAAGAGCTCTTGATTATCTCCCAAAACTGGTGGATAAGACCCAATTGCTGAAGACAGGACATACTTTGAACACAGGATTTGGTTGAGCCAGGCAGGAACTGACCTAGAGGCCATCTACTAAAGGTTTAGATCTATGTGGTTTTGAAGGATACCATCCAGACTGGTAACAAATTTGTCTCAAACACATCCCTAAACATATTTACCCTCTGAGTTCTGTTGTAGTATGAGGACTGCACCCATGGCTGCAATGCTATCGACAGTGTTTCCCCTATTGCCAAAGTCAGTGCCCTCACATTAGGCTCCCCCACTTACCTCCAGGTTCCCCATAATGTCTCTTCCATTTTTATTTTATTTTTGCCATTTCATCAAATGTTATACCTTTCTATAGTGTGTTCAACATCATAAGAAGAAACTTTAATAAATTCTCCCCCTACTTTACATGACTATTTTCTTAGTTTCTTTCCCTGTTGCTATGAAAACCTCTTTTCAGAAAAGTAATCAATGGAAGAATTTATGGTCAAGATTACAGTCCATTATTGTGGATAAATTACACTGGCAAGAGCTTGAGGCAGATTGTCACAAGACATCCACAACCAAGAAGCAGAGAGCAATGAACACTATTACTCTGCTCCCTTTCTCCATTTTTATGCAATCCAGTATTACTGCCTAGGAAATGGACCTGCCCACAGTTGAGTCTTCCCAAATCAGTTAACCTCATCAATATAATCCTTCACAATGACTTTCATAGACTAACCGTATCTAGATAATTCCTCACAGGTGTGCCTGGAGTTTGTCTCTGCAGTGATTTTATATCTTACCAAAATGTCAATTAACAATAACAATCATAAAAATAATTATCCAAGTCTTTCTACTTTACTCCCCCTCTGTAATGATGATGACATTTTTTAGTTGACAGTACTGATATACACTTATAGAAACACTCCCAAATTCAAGTATACACTTAACCAACCCTGATTATAAAATGTAAGAGATTATGTCATACTTCCTTGACCTCAGACATTTGAGGTATAGTTCTTGACCAGTGAGAAATTAAGTGTAGCTACTGAATTCATAGATTTTGCATAAGCCTGCCGGCATTTTCACAAAGGGAAACTGCCATCATTTACAATGATTTTGGATGATTTTGCAGCCTGTCATACAGTTGGTTCAATCTGAAAACCCCACAGATTTTTAACTTTTGAGTGATGTCAAATGTCAAAGCAACATATAGCTGCTAAATTACAACTTATCTGTCTTCCTGGTAACTGTTATTGTTCATTGTCCATCTCATACTAAGGAAATTGATGGTATCGCTCCAGGAAATGATAGGTCAAACAAAGTATCTCAGCATCCAACTAAAGGGAACCACACATTCTTTTCTGTGTAATTTATAGACACGGTTTTATTCTTGCCTGATGTCATGATCGGACAAGGGCTAAAAACTTTGAAAAAGACAGATGGATGCAAAATAGGGCCAGATAATTATGAGATGGATGGAACATTGAACTAAATGGGATGCATACAGCCTCCTGTCTTTTTATCTTTAGGCTGCAACTTTTTCACATCAGTGGGACACATGTAGGCAGTGGAGAGCTAAGGAAATAAAAATCAGTGGATTTTTATCCATAAAAATTCTGACTGAATCATTTCCATGTCTAGACTTCATAAATCTCATCAAATTTCTGGAGCAAACTAGCATAACTCTGGAAATGTCCATGGTTCACATACCACAATATAGCACTTTAAAGAATTGTGTAAATATACTTGATGTTTTAGGATATTCTCAGTGTTTGGCTATTGCTATCAACTTTGTAGATAGACTGGATGCTACCCAAGCAGCCATTCCAATGCAACAGTGGTTAAAAAAATTAAGAACTAAAATAATTTCTCATTTTGACTTTTGTTTGCACTAAATCAGACCAGGGAACTCAATTTTACAACAGAGATAAACCATTTATTTGCAAAACCTCTGAGATATTCATTAAATTTTCATGCTTTGCACCAACTCATCTTCAATCCTCAGGGCAAACGAGACATAAAAATGTAGACATAAAAAGAAATTTAGGAAAAATGTGTCAGGAAACTGGATTAAATGGCTGCAAGCATTGGCCTACAAAACTCCAGAAAACTCCAGATAGGAGGCTTGAATTATTCCATCATGGGAACTGGAGAGACCAATGTGATGCTAAAACTAGCTACATAAATAGCTAACTGCTACACTAAAAGATACCACTAATGACGTGAGAAAACTGCAGTCTGTGTTCACAAAACTTGCCTTAAGTTTTGACCAATGTGCATAAAGCCATTTAGAATAAAGTAGATATTGTCTGCTTACTAGAAAGGAACTTAAAACTTATTAACCACCTACAATACAATCAAGATGGAAATCCTCCTAGATCCCCTGGCACTTTTCCAAGCTAGACTCAAATAATCACTCCCAAGATAGTTAGAAGGTTATCTGCATAGTTGACCTCAAATTAAATAGTTCTAGTCAAACCAAGCCTGCTGTAAACAGCCAACACTTCAACGTAAACACCTCATGATCATTACGAGCACTGGAATCTTTTTCTTGAAAACTCATTCTCTGGGGAAGTGAAAATGAAATAAATTACTTTGATGCTTTAAAGTAAATATTTTTCAAACATTTTCCCTCCCATTTATTGAAAGCCTGCTTGCTCAGTCAAATCTTACATATGAGTTTAAAAATAAAAAGACACAGCAAAGGATAAAATATATATTTATATAAGGAGTAATACACAATAGAGAAAAAATTAACAAGTTATAACTAGACAGACAGAATATAATACTCATTATGTTCTTATTCCACTTGCCTAAATTTTGAGCTGTATTGAAATAATGTATTCCATATGCCTGCACAAAATTTTGCTAGGCATATTTAGGTTGTAATATATAAAAAGTCAAGGCCTTGTATAAAATAAACTCAGCTCCATGGTAAATTTATGTACCTGAGAGAGTGTAGTAAAATAAGAAAAACTATAAAGAATTGTCTAAAGGCTTATATTCCAAATGTGGTACTTTGGATAACATCAGCAGATATTCTGTGGAATCACCTGGGAGACTCTCAGACTCTGTTTCAGACTACTGAATCAGAATCTTTTTATTAAAAGTGCTCCTTTGCCCATTAAAATCTGAAAAGCAAAGTCTTAATATTAATTCAGTTATCTTTCTTAATCTAGGAATTGCATATGTTAGTTCTCATTGTATGGTATTTAAAATTATGCATGTATTATTGTCTTATTTTTCCTCTTCCATACAGAGCTACTCCATTACACGCTTGTTAGTTATAATTACTAGGTCCTCAACTTACAAATCATAGTGTTGCATTTAATACTTGATATCTGTTGAGGCACATGTAGGTCTATTTGTACTTTCTTTACAAAGTCTATTATTTCAAAGAACATGTCAACATTTGGTAATATTGTTGTCTTTAATGTAGGTATTCCTAGAAAATATTCTTAGAGCAAAAGTTGATTTCTGAAAATTAATGTATAGGTTACCTTTGTGAGCAATTCTATATTATTTCTGTTATACAATAAAAATTTTAACATAAGGATTAGAATAATCTTAATATAATATCAGTAGTGTTGGTTTAGTAAGTTGTTTGTTCTGATGTTGCTACTTTGATAGATCCCATTTAGAAGGATCCTAATTTATAGTAGATTCTAAACGCAGTGTCCAAGGGTATGGATATATGAATTCTATTTTCATTTTTGGCTTCAACTATTGGTCTGAAGAAAAGCAGCTCATAATCTTTTCAGGGTGTTAGAAACTCTGTTCCTGTTTGTAGTTACTTCCCTCATATCCTAGATTACTCTTCCCCTACATTCCCTCTCTCCATGGAACAAACTGTTCTACAGGTTTTATTCTTCTTTCTTTGCTCAAAATCTAACTTTTTTCATGAAAACTCCCTGGATACTATGATTAAGAAATAAATTACCTTCCTATGGGCTTCTACCAATGGTGTGATAACATTTCCTTCACTACTTATATTTTTGTCTCACATTATTGATTGTGGATTATTCCCATTCAAAAAAAATTTTGGAGAAAAAGGACCACATTTTACTCATTTTTATAACCTCATTATACCTACTGTGCCTTGGAAATTTTTAATATATTGTAGCCTATATTTTGGCTGATTGAGCACCACAAAATTATCTAATATAATCATAGACTATGATAAAAAAGTTTTTTTGTGTCTGGAATGGGGTATTTGTTTCTTTGACTCTCTTTATTATTAGGTTTTTGCATAAAAGAAAAAAGGTTGTTCAGTGTAGCACAGTGATTATAAAGAATACTGGTGTGTTTCTTTACTTAAATCTCAGAGCTTTTCTCTTTTTTTCCTTTGTTTCCCTTTCATCTTTATAAATGCATTTCAAAATATGGTTATATATAGGAATACAAATGGGGTATTTGTTTCTTTGACTCTCTTTATTATTAGGTTTTTGCATAAAAGAAAAAAGGTTGTTCAGTGTAGCACAGTGATTATAAAGAATACTGGTGTGTTTCTTTACTTAAATCTCAGAGCTTTTCTCTTTTTTTCCTTTGTTTCCCTTTCATCTTTATAAATGCATTTCAAAATATGGTTATATATAGGAATACATAAACCAATAGAATACATAAACCAATCATAGTTATAGTCAAATATTCTAAAAAATTTAACCCAATAGGATAAACTTAATTTTCAAATAAAAAAATGAAGACACATTAAAAAATTTCATAATTTGATATCCTTTCCATAACAAAAGAGTCAATACATCAGGATTTATTGACTGATTTCATCATGGGTGTTGTCAGTGAAATTTTATAAATGAAATTTAGAAGAGTACAGATAGGCGAGGTTCAGTGTATCATTCCTTATCCTCAAGTCATGACCACAGTCACATCAGAATTCCCTATACTGTTCATCCAGAACATTGCCTCATCAATTAACTTCTTGGTCTTTATTGTGTTAAGGATTTGTTGATAGTAGTTACTCTATACAACAACCTTCTATCATATTTATGAAATTAAGAGTTCTAATCATTTTATGCATGGTTTAATATCATCATTTATTTAAGATAACTGACATGACAAATCTTGTCAAATGAGACTGATAATTTCAAATGATGTATCAGAAGAGTATAATATTGTTATATTATCTTTGTTATTTATTTTTCAACAGGTAAAATTTAAGTCAGTATGTAGGGAAACTTTACACCTAGATAATGATCTGTGCTCACTGACATTGTTTGACATCAAGAATAAAATAAAAATTTATATTTTAAATGTCATCACAGGTTTTAAAAAATATATTCCACTGTTATTCTGAGAAAGAGAAGTATTATCATGCAATTTGAAAACTGTGAACACATACTTTTTAAATATGTGGCCATAAAATTCAGTCCTTACAAAAGAACTGCAGCCTTTGGGAAATCACAGTGTTCCCCCTTCAGAGAATCATGTTTCCTCTTCATTTTAATCCATGATGGAACCAATGTCCTTAAAGTTTATTTCTATTATATTATTTCACTTATGTATTATCAAAGGTTTCTTTTTGGTGTATTGTTTCTGGTAACTAATTTTTACTGGGAAATTTTTCAATATATACTGTCTGTTCTACTCCACACAGATAAAACAAGTTGGAGATACTAAAAACAAAGATGATATATAAGGTGGAACAAAGTCACAACCCTGAGCAGTTCTTAAATTCTATGATAGAACTTTAAACTCTGCCTTATATATGAGAACACATATATGATGAGAAAAAATTCTACTAAGACTTCTGAACTAATCCATATTCACGTCCGCTTACCACTGCCATAAATGCAGTAGGAACTGAATAAGTCAAAGAGCTCTAAACAACCTTGGAGTTATCTGAAGTGAAGAAAGATTTTTATGTGTTTCTGAAGTCAGTACCTGTTATTAAATATAGCATTTTTCTATGCTATAGACATTTCTCTCCTGAAAGAAAGGTTGGATTTCTAGACTTCACTTATGCACACTTCAAAGACATAAGGAGGAACAGTAATTTCCATAACAGTTTACAAGTATTGTCAACATGTTCCACAAATTTGCCTTGTAACATATTTGATAGAACTGGCTTCTCATAAAAATTAGTAAGTTATAGTAATAGGTACAAAGGCAGAAAACTAACTAAATGGGCCATATTTTCCTCTCATCTCTCATCTTAATTTAAAATATGCATGTGTTATGAGCACTTGGTGACATCTGAGGCATAGCACATTCAAGATCACTTTCTATTCTCATTTTGAATAACTGAGAAATTACAAATTTTATTTTCTGTAACGGACTTCTGAAGTATGAGTATGATGCTTAATACATGTGCATATATGTATATATATATATTTGAGCTTTTGTAACTTCATAAAGCCATTCTTAGTCAAATTTAGACCCCCCTCCCCCATTCATACCTCCCCCATCTTCCCACTGGACCTCTTGTTTTCCACCATACATGTTAACTGCTACCCATTCAGGCATTCGTACCCAAATGTCCTTCAGTGCAAATTCATCCACTGGACTCTAGTCAGCCCATCTAGAGATTATATGTAAGGCATACTCTCCCTCACCCAGCAGCAGTTAGTCTCCAGAAGATCTCAGTCTAGTGCTGGCCTGCCACCTTTTGCTCTCTTCTCCTTTTGGGCCGTTGATTAATTGAGCTGGCATGGGTCTTGTGCTCTAAGCCACCATCATAAGTTAACATATGCATCCTTCAAGACAACTGAAAGTCTCTGCTTCCCTGTGTTCAAGAACCAGCCCTGGCTCTTACAATGGTTCCTGAGTTGTGGGTGGATGAGATTCCAATAGGCATCTTAGCTTACACTCTGCAGTCTCTTGCTCTTTAAAATTTGGACAGTTGTGGTCTTCTGTGTGCGTTACACTCTGTTATATAAGGAAACTTTACTGGTGAGAATTGAGGGATGCATTAGTTTTCTCTCAACCCGTTGTTCCACTATATTCCATCAGCTTTAGTTGTAGAGGTTTAACTGTAGCTGTGTCACCCAGTACTGTGCATCTCTTAAACATATGCTCTCTGTGTCTGACCTGATGTGCAAATCTTCAGTAGCCTCCATCTGTTTCAAAAAGACGTTTCTTTGATGAGTGGTGTATGGTATGCTTATCTGTAAATATGAGGATTGATATTTAGCGTATAGTAATAAATTTCATTTGTCTAGAGATATGAAACAGATATGGCTTTCTCTAGGACCTATGATCTCTCCTGCTATGTGTACTTGGCTGAGTTTACAGTGCCACCCATGAGTTCCCTTTCATTGAGAGGGCTTCAAGTCCAATTAGAGAACTGTTGATTGCCACCACCGACCCCCCAGATTGCAGTGTCACTACTGCACTAACAGAGGTAGTTTGCCATCCCAGTCCTTAGGGTTATTAGACTTTAGAATTGTTTTTGACAACTCATTGTCTTTCTCCCCTGGAAGTCTGCATATCATCATCTAGCATTATGACAGCCAAACTTCAGATAGAAGGCTTCCAAGTCAGTTCCTGCTCCATTGCTTCAAGTCCTGTATTCACACTTTCACCTACCACTCAAAGGGAGGTCTCTTCTGACTGGCATTGTGTTTTTACTAAGCAGCTCCCAGGTATACATATGACTAATGTTCAGACACAAATGAGGGAGAGAATATATATTGCTTGCTTTTCTGTTTTTGTTACTTAACTTAGTATAACACTCTCTAATTCTATCCATTTGCCTGCAAATTTTATAATTTTTCTTTTCTTATAACTGAGTAAAACTCCAAAGTGTAGATGTATGACAGTTTCATTAGCTATTTGTCTGTTGGTTGTTTCCATTTCGTAGCTATTGTGAAGAGAGAAACAACAAACATGGATGTACAAGTATCCCCACAGTATGATGAGTCCTTTGGGTATATGCTAAGGAGTGGTATTGCTGGATCATATGGTAGGTTCATTTTTAGTGTTTTGAGAGTTCTCCATGCTGCTTTCTATAGTGGCTGCATGAGTTTCCATTACCACAATCAGTGAATGAGTGTTTTCTTTTTCTACATTTTCTCCAGCATTTGGATTTTCATTCTCTTGACATTAGCCAGTCTGACTTGGGTAAGATGGAATCTTAAATTTGTTTGCGTATGCATTTCTCTAATTACTAAGGATTTTGAGCACTTTTTAAGATACTTCTTAGCCATTTTTATTTCTTCATTTGAGAAATCTCTGTTCAGGTCTGTTGCCCATCTTTTTACTTGGTTGTTTATTGTCCCAATTCTTTGTTGTTGTTTTTTTTTTAAGTTATTTGTATAGTCTGGATATTAATAATGCTCACTCTTGTTGTAAATAATGTCCATATTGAATATTCTATATAATGTCCATATTGAGTATTCTATATTTTTATGATTTTAACTTCCTTCATAAGGTAATTTTTAAGAGTATTTGGCAAAGGAAAAGTGTGTCTTTGCTGCCCATGACAACTTTAAGAAGTTAAAAAGAAAAGACTAAAGATTTTGGCCTGAGGCTAAATAATGGCAAATTTCCAGATGAAAGGTGAAAGATTCTTCATTCTCAGAACATGGAAATTGAGATATGAAAAGAGATATTTTCACAGGAGTATCTATACCTGTCACTGCACATGACAGGTATAATGACTGTGGGTCCCCTGGGTTCCAAAGAAAATGAAATAGGAACCTCAAGAGATCATCTGATTTCTAAGAAACTTAAAAGACTGACAGATATTTTTATTATCAAAAGTGTGTAGGTTTTGTATTCTCTATCATGAATTTCTACTATGCATTGTTATCATTTATAATGTCACTTATTTTAGACAAACAAAGCTCTGGAAAAGTACTAGCTCATAGAAAATGTTGTGAACCATATGTATAGACCATGCATACAATTTCACATTTTCAATTAGCTTTATTAAAAGAATTATAAGACTACTTTTAATATTATATATTATCTAACTTCATACATTAAAATTTATTTTAGTTACTAATCAAAATCAAAATTCACTATGTGTTTCTATTTTTAAAACCAATATTCATAAAGTTATATGCATTTTATACTATCAGATTAAATCCCTTCCAGTTCTTGCACATGGATAACAAACACAGCACAATATAAACTGATGAATCCAATAGATTATTCTAATTGATGCCTTTGGAACATGTGAGTAGAAATTATAAGAGTATTGCATTTATAAATACCCTAATAAAGTCATTACTACATTGTAAAACTACACATAAATTACTCAAATCCATAGATCTTTCAATAATAACTTCTATTATTTCCTACCTGTGGCCCTACAGATTTTGCTTTAACAACCTTTCTTGTTGGCTCATAATGAAAATGTTAAATGTTAGTCAAATAAATTATGCACACATTCAACTACGATATTTGATTATTTATATATCATGATCAACATAAATTAATGGCACTCAACAGTAGTTTAATTAATTATATTTACTATTTTACGGTAATCATCAATTTCCTACCTGTGGCCCTACAGATTTTGCTTTAACAACCTTTCTTGTTGGCTCATAATGAAAATGTTAAATGTTAGTCAAATAAATTATGCACACATTCAACTACGATATTTGATTATTTATATATCATGATCAACATAAATTAATGGCACTCAACAGTAGTTTAATTAATTATATTTACTATTTTACGGTAATCATCAGCTTGATGTCAGTATAGGATTTTTGTTGTTCTTGTTGAACTTGCTTAGGAAAACTCTACTAAAAATAAAATCCAAAATATTTATATTAGGTGAAGACTTGAGTAAATATTCATTAAAGTCATAAAAAATTAATTCTGATGAACTACATGCAACATCATTTCTGAGCAAAATTTTAATTTATATATTAGAAATATAAATGAAAATACAT
>NW_008349975.1:6875739-6877077 GCF_000622305.1 Nannospalax galili | reverse complement strand
ATCATCATAAAGATATCCACTTGATTAATTAATTATATGATTATTTTTCTTTAAAATACTCACATATATACATATGCATAATATATATTTTTAAAATATCATTTTTCTTTTCTTTTATTATTTTATTTATATTTTATTTTACATGTGGTGAGTGTTTTGTCTGTATGTATGTAAGTGTACCATAGGAGTGCAATACCCTGCAGAGACCAGAAGAGGGTGTCAGATCCTTTGGAACTGATTTACAGATGGTTGTTAGCTGCCATGTGAGGCTGGTTTCTCTGGAAGAACAGCAGTGTTCTAAAGTCTTGAGCAATTTCTCCTGTCCAAACACAGCTCTCTAGGAAACTTTCTTAATTTTATGTTCTGATTGTTTTAGATATGCCTATGGAAGTCCAAACTGAATGATATTCAAAATATTTTCAAGATCTCTTAATTTACAACTTGGCAATTCTACATTGGAAGTCAATTTAATTTATGAAAACATATATTATGTAACAAATAGTTTATTTTTTGAAGTAGTCTGCTAAGAATTTATGGGTAGAACATTTGAGGAAATATGGGGATTGTTTTTTCTATTTTACTTTCCATTTTATAGGAGAGATTGTCTTTATTATAGTTAAATTTTCAGCAAAATTGAGTTTTAGATTACAAGATGTTATATACCAATGTGTGAACAGCCTAAAATACTGTTGCTTTTGTTCAGATAATGTAGTTTTTAACTAAAGAAATTACAGTAATTTTTGATGAATAACAGCAAATTAATCAAAATTTCACATATGCTGAATTTTATGTCCATCTCTTGTGCAGACTGACACTTGAGGAGAGAAGAGCAAAAGCACACTCTAACTAGACAGGTGTGATGGCACAGGAAACCACTCACTGGAGCCCAGGGTAACAAGTAAGAAGAAATCAGCAAATCTTGTTCATCAAAATCTGAACCATTATTGATCATAAACCTGCCTTTAAATTAAGGCAGTTGAGACTCTGTGTCAAAACATGTCACTCAAAACTTTGTCAATTCTAACAGGAAACCAGTGCAGTTGTTCCGATATTTATACATTAAAAATCAGTGTAACAGTGACCCCTGAGGTACAGATCCTCAAACGACCTTAAGAGTAAAAATAAATTGGTTTATCTGGGCCAATTGTAGGGTTTTAAACAGCCAAAAGGAACTAAAGATTAATGGGATTTGTTCCGATATTTATACATTAAAAATCAGTGTAACAGTGACCCCTGAGGTACAGATCCTCAAACGACCTTAAGAGTAAAAATAAATTGGTTTATCTGGGCCAATTGTAGGGTTTTAAACAGCCAAAAGGAACTAAAGATTAATGGGAT
>NW_008349975.1:6869674-6870812 GCF_000622305.1 Nannospalax galili | reverse complement strand
TTTGAGGCCTATACTAATTTGGTCAGAGGGACATAAAGGACAGTTTTTGCTCCTTGCCCTCCAAGTTCGACTAAGTTCCAAGGGAGTATGAGCATCTCTCAAAATGTCCTTTAACTTTAGTGAGTCACCTGCGTTCTTGATCAAAAAGCCCATGGAGGTCCCATCAAATAAATTTGATCCAGTGTCCAGTCTTCAAACAGGAGGGTCAACACTTAGGAAACATTTCCTCCATGGTCCACCATGGTTGAGCAAAATCTTTGACTTATCTTCACATAGATGGAATGGTTAAAGAAAGCAGCCAGGGGCTCCTCCCGAGCCATTGTGACCCTGGAGGAACATATTATTAAACAGCCTTAAGAGTAAAAATAAATTGATTTATCTGGGCCAACTGTATGGTCTTAAATACCCAAAAGGAAAGTATAACCAAAGACGAAAGGGATCAGTAATTTTTTAAGAGTCCATATGTATAGCTAAAGGATACATAACAAGAAACAATGCCAGACAGGAAATACCTTCTTTTGAGTTGTTTGCCAGGGTGGCCCAAGAGATTCCCAGAGAGTAACCCAGCATAGAACCAGGAAAATGAACAGCAGACCCCAATCTTATCTAAAGGAATATTGAAAACTGATTGCTGCTAGATGAGGAACAGCTGATCTTCCTAAAACATGGATATAGGCTGACAAGATTCAGCAAACAGATAGGTGCTGGGAAGTGGGTATATAGAAGAATAAGATCCTGTGGGATGTTCTGTATGATACACAAACAGACACACACGCACACACACACGCACGCAAAGTCAACAAATCAAAGAAAAAGGTATATTTGAGTGGAAGCATAAAAACTTACTTCATGTTAATTAGTAGAGGTGATAAATATTACCATTGAAATCTACCTGATGACTTTATATCCATACTCGGGTGCCAAGGATCCAAATGTAACCGACTGTGACTAGTAATAATTAGATACATAGAGATTGAAGACACACGTGCAAACATCTAAGTGTAAGTAGCATTAAAAATGCAGGAATCAGCACAAACTGTGTATTTTAATAGTGAAATGGAGATATTTTTAAAGTTTAAAACCATTTAATTTTATGTCTTATAGGGTTTATACTGTGTACAATATTGTGTAACTATAA
>NW_008349975.1:6859224-6869582 GCF_000622305.1 Nannospalax galili | reverse complement strand
TGAAATGCTTTTTCTAGTCATGTGGTTATTAAATTTAAAAAAAATCAGTGTAACAGTAATAAATTTGATAAACACAGTAGAAACTGATTATTTTTGCCTTCAATAAGAGAAGTATCCAAAATCAAGACAAGGTTGCCTTTAGAAACTACTAATAACTCAGGCCTTTATTTATTTTGTCCATTGAGAGACACCAAAATATTTAGTGACCCAAAGAAACATGAGGATTTCAGTGACAAATATATACATATATTATACTAAAAATACTTATAAGATATAGGATGTTTATAATTTCAGATTTCTTATCCCAAATAATGTAAGAAAATAAAGTCATCTTAGATCTGTTTATTTTTAAATGAAAATAAATTGTGCCCAGTCCTAAATTTTATGCTATATTTAAAAATATGTATTCTTAAAATGAAGTAAGGCCTTAGAATTGCAATTGTTTGAAATAATTATATTTATGAGATTAGAAACATAGTATTAGTTAAAATGAGGACAAGGCACTTTCTTTATACTACAAAAAATATAATCTTGATATTGAGCTTGACATACCCACTTTTTTTCTCAACAAATTATTCTGTCAGCTTCCTGTCACAGTAAGAAATTAGCTGAAATAATTAAGAGGAGGACAAATATTATTTGGGCTTCCCCATAGAGTGGCCTCAGTCCACACTTGGGAAGATCCATCAGGGCTCTGATGGGGTTCTAGGAGAGCAGTGGTAGTGACTGTGTGGCAGAGCAAGCAAAGGAGAAAGGAAAAGGAAGCTCGCTCCCTATGTCCCCCTTGTATGCATACCCAAGTGCTCCAATGACCTCCCTCCACCCACACTGAAAGCCTCCACCTACTCCCAAAACTACTCTCTTGATGACCAAGCTTTTAGGACATGTGCCTTTGAAAACGGTTACATATATAACTATAAGTTTTAAAAATTTGATCGGTTTTGAACATTCTAACAAGCATAATTTATAATGGAGATATAAAATCATATTTTGGAAATATCATCAGTTGAAAAGTTCTGAAACTCCCATAGGCTTCAGAACATGGAAGGGACAATATTGCCAGTCTTTTTTTTTTTTTTTTCCCTACTGGGATCCTCACCTGATAGATGAGAGTCACCCAGACTAGCATGACACTGTATTATGTACCTAGTCTATCAACCCATTTCACATGTTCTTTTCATCCAGAAACTCTTTAACAGGAACACCAAGAATGATGTTTGGTGATGTATTTGTACAACACCTGCCTAAGCCTACCTGTACCATTATCACAGAGAGCTTGAAAACAAAATCACTTTTCCCTCCTTTCCCTACTTATTAGTTCTTCCTTAGAATTCCCCACATAATCCCCCAGCATGTCATAATTTCACAGCTATTAATACAAGCCATAAGATTTTGCATGGTTGATTATATTTGATTATATTTTTCTTGATTATATTTGGTATACCAAAATCGTTTTGATACTTGAAACATGTAATAATACTCGTTTCATTCTTTCCCTCCACACCTCCTCTGCCCTTCTCTCCCTTCTCCTCCCTACCCTTGACCCCCCTTATACCTCATTTTGATTATTGTACAGGTCAGACTGTTTTGAACTCTCTGCAGCAGTGCTGGGACCTACTCTGGCCTCATCATGCCTGGCTGTAGTTCTCTAGAACTACTTGTACTTGTTTTAAAAATGCATGACACCTGAATTTGATCATTAAAATATTCAACTCATTTTCTTTTAAACTAGAAATGCTATTACATAATCAGAATGAATCAAAATATGAAAATCCACAAATAATTGTTATTCAGTTGTTATTTGTATGTTATGCCATCAAGTGTCATGTCCTAAAGCAATGTTTCATTTCCTCAATGGTCAGGTGACAAGATAATTACACCAACTGATAAAGAATGTGTGTGTGTGTGTGTGTGTGTGTGTGTGTGTGTGTGTGTGAGTGTTACCCTGTGCATTTGGAAAGTCATGAATAATATCTCTCAAAAGCATGAATTTATTTGATAATATTCTAAACTTATTTCTGAAATTAACCAAAAGAGAATTTATGGCTGTCATTTGAAACATTAAATTCTAACAAATAAAAAGTTTCCAGATGACTTAGTAGGTAATGAAATTTGCTTAAAAACCATGAGTATGTGAGTTTGAATCCCCAGCACGCATGTGAAAAGTCAGTTATGGCCACATTTGGGCCTATGTCTCTGGTGCCAAAAGAGACAAGAGGATACTGGGACTTTCTGGCTGCCAGCCCAGCTGTGGGTTCAGACAGAGACTTTACTGCTAAGGAATAAGGCAGAAAATGATAGAATAGGATACTTAACATCTTCCCCTGGCTCCTGTGTGTGCACCCATGACACATGTGCACATATACCACACATATACACCCACCCTCACATACACATATACGCAATAAAAAATTAAGACCTTATAGACATTGCAAATATTGGTAAGTTACAGATTTATTCATTTTTAATTTTTGTTGCTTTTGGTTTGTGCACCCATGACACTTGCAAATATAACACACATACATACATCACGTATATACATCCATCCTCACATAAACACATATGCAATAAAAAATAACACATTATAGATATTGAAATATTGGTAAGTTACAGATTCATTCGTTTTTGTTGTTGTTGCTGTTTGGTTTGTTTAATTTTACCTTGTAACTAGGTTAATTTTGAACTTAAGCATTTCCTGCCTCCAAATTGTTGAAGTTAAGTTGTAGGTATATACCTGCATGACTGCCTTTTCTGGAAATTCGCAATGAAATTACTATTATTGATGATGAACTTAAATTGGATTTCTTTAAAGATCATACACATAAACATAATCCATGTATAGTCAACAAAGGAATTTGCCAGTGTAGTATTTCCCATTTGGTTTCATTATTGATTTTTTGATACTAAAACTTTTATTGGTCTATAGAAAATAGGAAGGCTTCATAGGTCAGACTATTTTGGTCTGTTTACGCACAGTAGCTTAAATTGTTCCAAACAAAAGGCAGAGATATTGAATAGTAAATCAAGAAAAGCCCTATGGGGACAATGGCAGGAATCCATATATTTACAAGTTATTCTTCTGGGAAACAGCTTCAGTGCTTGGTTAGAATGCACTGTTCTCTTGTGAGATAAATTTACTTTGACGAAAGTTTATAGAGACAGACAGTTAATAAATTGATCAGTTTCATGTATTAAGTACTGTTGCCTCATACCAGTCCTTTAATCGCTGTGAAGGCTTGCAGACAAAGTTAAAGATTTTCACTCATCCTGTGTCACTTAAAAATTAACAAGAAAGGTATATTTCTTTAAGAGTTCAAGGGATTATGCTTCCCAGACATTAGGATTAAGCCCATATAAAATGTTACTTAGGTAATTATTTCTCATTGATGGTTCTGTTTCTAAGCAGAAAGTGTTGCTAAGATGTAAGACTTCAAATCTTGGTCTGCAATACTGTAGTGCCCACTTGTAGCTAAGGGAGATAGCCCACTATTATTCTAAAAGGATGGATAAATTTGTTTTCTCCCCCTGTCTAGAAGCCTTTGAGAGGGAACTGACATTGATTCTAGTCACTCCAACTCTCAAAGTGCCTGGAAACAAATCTTGAGTTGAACTCTCTTGAGTCCAGGCTTGGCAGACAAAAGAAAAATGAGGAGGAACCCAATAGAGGGATGCTTTTGGAAGCCATCATCAAGAAATTCTAATGGACTCTGATAGGAACATTTGAAATTTGCCCTGTTCTGACTTTTTTCTAGTTCCCTGTCTAGAATTTGTTATGCTAATACTCTTGCCTTTACTTCTCCCTCACATCTCCTAGGCACTAGCCAAGGATTTTCTTTTCCACCTACAGATAAGAGTTGTGCAATTTGGGAGTCTTTTAATTAGACCCACTGAAGGGGTACCCCAGTTACCTCACCCTGAATCCCTGTTCAACATGGAAGATGTCAGAGTGGTCTGCATCCTGATCCATATGGGTAACTGGGTAACCTCTTCAGACTATGGTGTGATAAGAATAGGAGGTAGGAATTGGGTAAGTAGTTAGGGTGAAAAGACTCCAAAGAAAAGTATCCAGTTTCTTGGCTAAAAGTCAAAATGTTCTTGGGCCTCTTAGCAACATACTGTTCCAAAAAAGGCCAGAAATGTCAAAAACATTTGGGAGCTCTTATCTAACCTCTAAAAGATTTTAGGGTTACCTCTTCAAAGGGGGGAATGTTAGAGTAGCAACCCTCCCAAAAGAAAGAGTACACTAAGTTGTCAGAAAAAAACATGATGGGAAGATATGGGAGCAGTTGGAGGAGAGGGAGTAAGCGTGGATTTGATCAAAACACATTATATGCATGTATGAAATTCTCAATAATTTTTTTAAAGTTAAAAAAGATCAACAAGAAATGTAAGAGAATTGCAATTTAAAACTTCAATAGAACATATAAACATATAGAAAACATGAAGAAAAAGAACAAACATGGAAGCATAGTGTCATATTCATACTTCATTATATTTAATAAGCAAGTATTAGCTACCCACTTAAATGTCCATAAAAATACTTGAAAAATTAATTCTTGTGATGAAGACAGACACATAGATATCTAAATGCAATTTTTCATCTTTATCCATTTTCTAAGAAGAACAATGTACAGGCATTTGATTAGTAAATACTAGAGATTTTTTAAAGTATATGACAGTTTGGGGTTCTGCTGAACTTGTAATTTAACTAAAATAACACATCATATGCCTACAATATTGGGGGACACATTCTGTGATACATTAGTCATAAAGCAGTATTTGTGTGCAATGAACTTATTTGGAGAAAATCTAGTTGAATCTCTCATTTCATTCCAAAGCACTTCCTCTGAACTATCCAATTAGTATCTATTACCTAAATTTAGTATACTCTATTTAACAAATGAAACATCATATGCAAGGCACACTAGCAGAATCATTTTAATTAGACAAATCTCTTATTTCCACCTAATAGGGATGTATTTTGCAATATTGACTTTTGAATTTTAGTAAACTTTAACTTAATGAATCTAGGATTTTGGAAAAGTGTGTCTGTGAATTTTTGACTACACAATAAGGGAATAAAAGAAGAAAAGTCCAAGTATCCATATTTGAGAAAGGGTTTTTGTGCGTTATTTTGTTTTTGGTTGTTGTTTTGGTTTGGTTTAGTGTTTTGCCTCTCTCCATCAAAGAGATACATTGGAATGGAACTAGAATGGAAAAGACAAACATATGTCTTACTAAATGTTGAATAACTTGTAAGGAACTGATTGTGTATTACAGGGTTATTTCTGCTATTGTTTACAGTCCATGTAGCTTGCTTTCCTAATAAATTACCAATTAAATCCAAAGGGTACTGTGGATGCACATGTGAGCTGGTCAGATGACATCTTCTGGTGGAGTCAGCAGTAAAAAGGAACTATGAAGCTGACCTTGATATTAATCAGTTATAATTAAAATCAGGAGAGGGGTGTTGGACACATGGCTCAGTGGATAGGAGCATTTGCTGCTCTTGTGGAGGACATGGGTTAGGTTCCCAGCACACACAGAAGCTCATCACTTTCTGTAACTACAGTCATAGAGAATCTGGCACTTTCTTCTATACCTTGTAGGCACCAGATACTTAGATACCTATATAGTATACTTATATGCATTCAAGCAAAATACTAATACATAGGAAAATAAAAAATCCTTTTTTTAAAAAATTAGAGACACAAAAAAGGAGCAAAATAGAATGAGAATATTTGACATTCAATTCACAGTCTTTCACAAAGGCAAGAATGACCACAAATATCACAGTAATTCACACAGTCCAGGGAAAAATTCCAGAATTGTTATTTAGTATTCAGTACTTTTAGTTGCCAAAAGAGTAACACTTCTTGACACTCAACATACTCTAAATTTCAAAATATATACCCACAGAAAAGTACATATTGGCTGGACATGGTTGTGAACACCTTTAATCCTAGCACTTGGGAAGCAGAGGCAGGAGGATCTTGGTGAGTTCCAGGCTAGTCTAGGTAACATAGCAAGTTCTAGGAATGCCTGGGAGACCATATCCCTGCCTCGAAAACAAACAAACAAGCAAACAACAAAGGTATATATTCACAACTAAAGAGATTAGAAAATTCACACATTTGTCATTTGATTTTGTGAATACTGTCAGCATAAGATTGCTTATGTCACTTCCTTTGCTTTTTCAATCTCTTGCCTTCCATATTTTAAACTTACCTTCCACAACAAACGAATATCACTCCCTGGGCAATTGTCTCTATCTTTTAAGTAACGTGATGTTTTTCAGACCTATGATTTTACCTACTGTGTTTCCAAAATCTGTTACTTAATCAGAACATATAATTACTAAATAAATAATTCAATTATAACATTAATTCCAGTAGGCTAAGACATAGCTTATCATGAACAATTTCTTCTTTAAAACCAGTTTAAGTGCTATATGTACATTCCAGCTCTGTAGCTCTATATAGCAATTTTTTAATACTGAGAATTTCATGCATACACATAATGTATTTGAGCAAGTTGACTGCCCTCCAATTTCCTCCTATTTTCATATGTTCCCTTCACTTTATTTTCAACCCATGGAGTCCATTTAGTGCAAGATTATGCATGGATGTAGGGCCATCCACTGAAACATGGGTAGTCTCTCAGAGAAAGCATCACTGAAGAAAACTGACTGACTCCCTCTCTAAGCAACCATGAATTACTATGACTCCAGCTAGGTGTATGACTTCTTGAGTTCTTTCATGCTGAGATGTTGTCTGACTTATTCTGGTACAGGTTTGACCAATATAGTCATAGTTGCTCTTAGTTGATATGTGGAACTATCTTGTTTTCAGAAAGTATAATTTTACTGTAGACATCTACTGCCTCTGGCTCTTCCAGTCTTCCCACACCTTCCATCATAATTACTGAGCATTTGGAGGAAACTGTGTGATATTTATGGTTGAGCACTCTACAATTTCTTATTCTCTCAACAGTGACCAGTGGTTGTTTATGTGTTAATTGCCATCTGTTGCAAAAGAAAGCTTCTCTGATGAGGGTTGAGAGGTGCCATTATCTATGGGTATAACTATAACTGTTCCATGTAGCATAATAATAATGGGTTCACCCCACTACTTAATGAACTATCTAACCTTGCATTCTTGTCCCTGTTAGTGGTTGAAGGTATGGGTCATCTTGTGTAGAATGCCTTAAGTTCATTCAAAATTGGTTGGTTTCTCCCATAATGTTTGTGTCAGTATTATACCAATTGGGCATACGTTCCCACGCCAGTATTTATTACAGCTTGTAGGGATCATAGCTGAGAAAGGGAGTAAGGCTACTGATCATTTTTTTGGCCCTGTTAGCAAAGCATGAAGAGGAATTTGCAAATAAGAAAAGCTGAAAAGTAGAGATGAAGCTTTGAAAGCTGTGCCAGCTTGATTTTCCCATGTTTCCCATACTTACTTTCCCATGTAAGTATGTGGTGTTATCAGCAACAAGATCTAACAGTCAAATTATGGAAGGTAACCAAGAGTAGTGATAATAATCTGTAATGTTTGGGGGATCTATGAGGACCCATTGATCTTTTGGATTGACAAATCCAAAGAAGATTGGCTAATTTAGAACTTTTTATTCAACAGCCTATGGAGTTTGAGAGAGTCAATGTCTCTTTCCCCCAACTAAAGGCTAACACCTTTGGTACTATTTCTATGTATGTATATATTTTAGAATGCTCCTATAGTCATAGGCTTCTATTTGGCTCTTTCAATTCTTTACTGATAGTCATTATTCTCCATACTCCCTTTTCTAACCTGCCCACCTCAATCAACCCCTAAACTTTCTTTCTCTATTGTTCCTGTTCTCCATTCCCCATGAATGCCACCTTGTTGTGTAACTCCTCTCTTAAAAGTACTACTCTCATAGTCTCTTACTAGTTTACTGACTTCTATGAGTATTTTAAATTAAGCATTCATATGTAAAATAAGGTCAAGAATCAACAAATGAGACCTCATTAAACTAAAAAGCTTCTGTACACCAAAAGAAACAATCACGGAAGTGAAAAGGAAACCCACAAAGTGGGAGAAAATCTTCACAAGTGACACATTCAACAAAGATTTAACATCCACATTATAGAACGAACTCAGAAAACAAAGAATCAAGAAAGAAAATAACCCAATTAAAAGATGGACTAAGGATCTGAACAGAGTTCTCAAAAGAAGAAATAAAGATGGCTAACAAACATCTTAAAAGGTGTTCAACATTATTAATAATTAGGGAAATGCAAATTAAGACCTCTTAAAGATTTCATCTTACCCCAGTCAGCCTGGCTAAGATCAAGAGAACAAATGATACCAAATGTTGGAGAGGATGTGGGGAAAGGAAAATGTTCGTCCACTGCTGGTAGGATTGCACAGTAGTGCAACCCTTATGGAAAGCAGTGTGGAGAACTCCTAAAAACCGAAAAATGATCCTACCATTTGACCTAATTATATCATTCTTTGGTATATAGCCAAAGGATTCATTCTATTGCATAGACACTTATACATCCATGTTTGTTGCTGCTCTTTTCCCAAAAGCTAAGAGATGGAAGCAACCTAAGTGTCTCAATTGATGACTAGATAATGAAAATCTGGTACAGTTACACAATGGAGTTCTATTCAGTGATAAAGAAAGATGAAATCATAAAATTTGCAGGTAAGTGGATGGAACTAGAAATTGTTATACTAAGTAAAGTAACACAGACTCAGAAAATCAAATGACATATGCTCTTCCTCATATGTGGATGCTTACACCAAATTCTTAGAAATGAGTATGCCTCCAGACATAAGTACAGGAACCAGTATAATGAAAAGGAACCAGGGAAATAAAGAGAAAGAAGCAATCTGAGAGAGAACAGTAGGAAACAGGTGTGATTAAGGGAGATATGGAAAAAATGAGGTCATTTAAATGGGAGGTTTGAAGGAGGGTTATACTGGGAACCTTGGGGATAAAGGGAAAGAAGGAGCTCCAGGGAGGTACAACCATTGCAGACAGGTATTATCAAGGGAGAGATGGGGAAATTCTGGACACTGTAAATGGGGAAACCATGAAAAAAGGGTTAGACCGTGAGAGAGAGAGGAAAGATAAACAATGCCTAACTAGTTTAAAAAAAAATCAGAGGGAATCATATTAGTCCAATAGCCTTCTGACAAATTATACATGCATTATCACTACATCAGACCGTATGTATAGTTAAAGGCTACATAACGAGAAACAGTGCTGGATGGGAGATACCTTCCTTTGAGTTGTTGGCCAGGGTGGTCTATGAGACTCCAAAAATTATTCAGGCTATTGCCACAGCCCTTGATGGCCTCTCACAACATGAAGGTAAGACTCTACTACTAAAGACAAAACATACTTTGGACACAGGAATTGGAGCAATAGAACTGTGACTGACCTGCAAACACTTTCCCTGAAGGCTAGCTCTCATAGCTTTGGAGAGCGCTATGAATGTGCCAAGGGAAAATATCAATGGATGATTCAACACCAGCTTCAAGACCAAATAATTTCATCAATGGCCAGCACAGCATATGTCATTGGTGCAGTAGTGGCACTTTTGACTTGGGGGCAATCATCAGATACCTAATTTTACTAAACACCCACTTAAAGGGAGGAAACTCAAGCATGGTACTGTAAACATAACCAAATACACATGGCTGAAATGGTCATAGATCTTAGAGAAAACCCCAAGACTGTCACATCACTAGACTAATATGATTTCTTTCTTTGTGCAAAATATGTATCCTTATATTTACAGACAAATATCCCACTCGCCACTCATCAAAAAAGCTCATTTTGCACCAGTCAGAGACTATTATCAAGTACCACTACTAGTCACCCATGGACATTATCTGTGAAATGCCTAGGCCTAAGGGACACATCTACAATGCAAACTCTACAGCTAAGGCTCATGGAACATAGAACATGGATAAAGAAGCGGACACTAATGAATCTCTCAGTTATCAATAATGAAGTTCTCTCATGTAGTAGAGGGCCAGAAACACAAAAAGTCACAAATGGCCAAAGTGTAGAGATCAGGAGTCTAAAGAACGATGTTCCTTGGACAGAACCCCTTTATTAAACTTCACCCACCCAAAGCTCAGGGACCATCATGGAGTAGGGGGGAGAAAGATCTTAAGAGCCAGGGAGGAGAGGGAGGAGGTGCATGACCATAGGGAAACAGAGTCCTACAAGCTCCTGGGAACCTGCTTATATGATTCTAAGTCAATGGGGTCAGCGCACACAAGTCCGATGCAAATTCAGGCAGATAATAACCCAGCACAGAACTGTGAAAATGAACAGCAGAGCTCAGTTTTGCCTGA
>NW_008349975.1:6842633-6859111 GCF_000622305.1 Nannospalax galili | reverse complement strand
ACCCAGCACAGAACTGTGAAAATGAACAGCAGAGCTCCAATCTTATCTGAAGGAATGTTGGCAACTGATTGCTGCTAGATGAAGAAGAGCCGATCTTCCTATAATAAGGGACTCTAGATAGTCTGAGTACAGTCAGTGGATGGACTTGCACTTGGGAATGGCTTGGGACAGCCTAGTGGGCCATCAGAGTATATGGGCTCCAGTGCAGGGGAGGGGTGTATGGGAAGGTGCCTGTGGGAACAGTGGTATAAGATGATCAAAATTCTTTGAGATGTTCTATATGAAACACAAAAATTTCAATAAAACTTTTACAAACAGGAAAAAAAAAAGATTCCAAGGTAGCATCACATATCAGAGAGAATATATAATTTTTGTCTATTTTGGTTTAGGTTACCTCACACAGAATTATTTCTATCTGTATTCCTTATCTGAAAATTCCATAATTTCATTTTTAATAGTTGAATAGTCCATTGTGTAAAATGCATGTTTCCTTACTCATTCACCCATAGATGGGCATCTAAGCTGTTCTTACTTCCTGGCTATGGTTAATAGAACAACAAACTTGGAAGAGCAAGAATCTCTTTAGTAAGCATGATACAAAGTCCTTTAGTATATGCCTGAGAATAAGATAGCTACATCATATTTTAGATCTACATTTATGTTTTTTGTAACCTCCACACTTAATGTCCATAATTCCTGCACCAGGTTCGCTCCTCCCAACAAATGACAGAGGTTCCCCTTTCCAAACATCCACACCAGAATTTATTTTCCTTTATTTTTCTAATCTTAGCCATTCTCACTGGAGTACAATGAACTCTCAAAGTAGTTTTGATTTGCCATTCCATGACAGCTAAAAATGCTGAACACTGCCATTTTCATTTCTTCTTTTGAGAAATCTTTCGTTCCATACATCGATATTTATTTAGGATGTTTTCTTGAAACTCAGTGTTTGAGTTCTATGTAGTTTCTAGATACTGACCATCTGTCAGAGATGTTGCTGCTACAGAACTTTTTGCAGACCTTCTCACTGGAATGATGGCCCATTTGTTGGTCTTAAATCCTGCGCTAGCCTGGTCTAGTTCAGAAAATCCTTTCCTGTGCCAATGAGTTGGAGCATATTTTTTACTTTCTTCTCTAATAAATTCATGGCTCATGTTGAGGTCCTTGGTTCTTCTGGAGCTGAACTTTGTGTAGGGTGAAAGATAAAGATATATTTTTATTTTTCTACAAGTGATTATCTAGTATGAAAGATTCCATTAGTTAAAGATGCTCTCTTGACTCAGTTGTGAGTTTTTGAACTCTTTGTCAAAATTAGTTGGCTCTAGAAGTGTGGGCTTTATTGGGTTCTCAATTCTATTCCATGTTCAATGTATCTGTTTTTATGCCAGCACCATGCAGGATTTTGTTGTTGCTGTTCTTGTTGTTGTTACTGTGGCTCTGTAGTATAAATTACCTTCACCTTTATTATTGTTTTTGAGGACTTTTTGGTATTTCCAGTCTTGTGTTTCTCCATATGAATTTTAAGATTTTTTTTAATTTGTGTAAAGAATTGTGTTGGTGCATGTGTATACCAGGGAGCTGTTTGGAAGGGTTCACACTGCCAGACAGAGGAGACATCCCTTTTTGTGTTTGGTTGGAGTGGTCCATGAGACTCTCAGGATAACACAAGTTATTGCCAAACCTCTTGGATATCTCCCAGGACTAGTAAATGGGACCCTATTCCTGAAGACAGGACATACTTAGGATACAGGACTTCAAGAAATGGAGCAGGAATTGACCTGGAAGCCTTCTAACCAAAGTTTGACTATCATAGCACTAGATGATAATATGAAAACTGCCAAGGGAGAAGAACAATCAATGGTCCATCCCAGCCCTAAAGCCTAATACCCATAATGCCTAGCATGGTAAACGACTTCTATTGGTGTTGTAGTGGAACTGTTATCTGGGGGGCAGTCAATATCTATCTAATTGGACTTGAAGCCCACTCAGTGGGAGTGAACTCTTGGGTGTCATTGCAGACTTTGTCAGGTGCACATGGTGGGAGAAGGCATAGATCCTAGAGAAAGCCCTATCACTTTCATATCTCAGGATAAATGAAATTTCTTAACTATATGCTAAATATCATCCTTATTTTGTAGACAAGCACACTGTACTCCACTAATCAGAGATGCTTCTTTTTGAAGCAGAGGCTACTGCAGAATTGCACAACTGGTCAGACACAGGGAATATACATCTGTCACCCAATACTAGGTGACATATCTACAGTTGAATCTCTGCAAGCCTCGACTCTAAGCCTGATGGAACATTGTGGAACAAGGAGTAGAAAGAAAACTAATGTATATCTCTCAACTCTCACTATTAAAGCTTCCTTGTACAGCAGATTATGATGCACACAGAAGGCCATAACTGCCCACGTTTTAAAGGATAAGACATTACAGAGTGTGTATCCCTAGATAGGACTCCTATAGTGAACCTCACTGACCCAGGGCTCAGGGACCTATTTAAAAGAGGGGGTAGAAAGATTTTAAGGATCAGAGCTGGTTCATGAACACAGGGAAGTAGAGGCATTCAGGCCACTGGAACCTTGGACATGTGAACTTGTGGCAATGGTGGCATCATTAACCTTTTACCAGCTAAAATTAAGTCAGTATCTATGCTTATTATTAATTGCCTTTATAATAACAATTGCATAGATAATATGAACTCTTATCCTCAAATTAAGGCACATTTAATATTTGAAGATGACAATTGAGCTGTAACGTGTAAGATAGTTTTGGAGATTATTAACTGAAATAATAGACAAGAATATCTTGCCACATAAAATGTACCTAACATTTAATTCAGAAATACTAAAGGTTAAGATACTTCCATGATATTGACAAGGAAAGAAGCCCTGGGAAGAGCAACAAGTCAAAGCATCACAAATGCAGAAGGAAGCTGTCCATGAGGTAATGAGTCCTCTGTAATGTCATAGCAGAAGAAAAAAATAAGAAAATACACAGAAATGAGTTTGTAGAAGTCATTGAGGTAATCTGTGGTTTAAACAAATCCATTTCTTTGAAAATGGTGTAGGATAAAAGCTCAAATTTATTTGCTTTAATGCCATAGGGTGTTCACTTAAGATTTTGGAGGGACAACATCTTCATCTGTGAATGTGTACTAATATTTTATGCACTATTTTACCATAAATTCTTACAGTTCTATGAACTGGTAGGGTTCAGCTGCAGGAAAGATTGTGAACCAAGTCACTCAGTAAGTGATAGTAAAATATAAGTGAGACTAGATTTCTCTAGAGAAATTTAATTTGAGCCTTTCACATCCTGGTAGACTCAAGGATTTGACCTTCCTTCATAGTAGCTGAAGTAACAGAAAGTGAACTTACATCTGTCTTGGAAGTCTCTCAGAATGGTACTGACCAATAATTAACACTAGCATCTTCTTATAAAAGAGAACTGTATGGACAACTCAAGAAGTTTTTTTTTAATCACTTTCATAGGTTGTCTTATTTTATTATTTTGATTTTATGTGTATGAATGTATTGCCTACATGCATGTAAGTATACCTACTTTGTGCAATGCTTGTGGTGGTCAGAAAAGGGCATGGAACTTGTTATGGATAGTTTTCAGCTCCCATGTGGGTGTTGGGAATCGAACCCAGGTCCTCTGGAAGAGCAGCCAGTGCTTTTAATCACTAAGCCATCTTTCTACTTCCCTCCCAGTATTGTTATCTTTTTAGGTAAACCTATGCATTTTCTTTTTCTAATTTCATTATTTTCCCCCACAAAATTCAGTCTTCTAATTCATTCTATATTTTATTTAGTATCTGATTTGAAACTTGGTGATTCCTTTTCTATTTTAATTTATTCAGCCAATAAAATGTGAGTAGAATGAAGGATACTGAGGAAATTAATATTGAATTTTGTAAAAAGAGGAAAATAATACATGTTCATAAATTCCCAAACTTTTTAAAGTCTTTTATATTATAATTATTTCACAATATGTATTCACTTATAATTGCTTGATCTAAGCATAGAGCTACATTTAGAAATTTTAGTGTTCATGTTTCATATGCTCAGCATCATGGACCAAAATTTTCAACTGAAAAAGTCCTTGAAACGGTTAATATTGAGTTATATGGACAAAGAGAAAAAGAATGAGGCTGCTGGGGAGGTGATGATTCCTGAATAAGGAACACCCAAAAATTTCTACTCTTAGTATGTGAATGGCATAAACACTAACTTACTACCAAAAGATTGTCGTTGCTGGAGTGATTAGAGGTTTTAATCTGGGGAGATTACAACGGAGACTCTGCAAACAAGAGTGTTTATGAAAGAAAAAAATAGATATAGACATGTGGACATACAGAGGAGGCTATGCATACCTGGAAGAAGAGACAGGAGAAAAACACCTACCTGAAAGGTGACAAGGAACACTGGCAGCCACCAGCACTGGAGGACATGGAAGACAGAAGAGTATCCAAGCTGGTTGATTTGTCACTGAGACTTTTACTATTTACTATGGGCAAGCTTTTGGATTTGGCATCTTCATGATTTTCCAAGCCCTTAAGATTTATTGTTTTCCATCCTCTTTTATTCCATATACAATAAAGAAATGCTGTTAAATTCTTTACTTTTTCTTAAGTGTGCTAGTTTTATGTCATTTTATTTCAAAAACTTACCAAAATAATATTATTAGGGATTATAACATATTGTGTTATAGCATTTCTTTTCCATTTACTGTGGAACTGAGGGGGGGGGTCAAACAAATCAGGTCCTTGCAAATGCCAGGCGATCACTTTACTAATGAGTTACATTCACAGCATATTCACATTTTTCTTATTGATTGTTACCTTATTTTTTGCAGATTCTTTAGACTCATTATAGGTGGATTATATATGAGGGGGGAAGAGTTGTAATGCCACTCATTATAATCAAATAAAAACTATGAAGCCAGACACGATAATGTCATATAATTGGCCCTGAATATTTTCAAACCTTTTCTCCTTATTTCATTCACACTACTTTAAAGCAGCTTTAAATACTAAAATAGTAATTTTGCCACCTGCAGAAATTCAGTGATTATGTACAGATAAAAAGATCCATCCATTTCCCTAACTAACTTACACTTGTGAAAAAGTTGAATTTTTGTTGTGAGGAATAAATAAGAATTAGTTTAAGTGTGTAACTGTAAATATTGGGGAGAAAATGCTTATTGTGATTTTAAAAATGAATACATATAAAAATAGTACATAGAAGAGATAAAAGGTGTTTATATTTTTCTTTTGATTAGGGAATTGAAAGATTAAAGAGAAATTGGAAATAAAGGGACTATATCCCCATGCAAATGTTAGGTAAGTGGAAATAGTTTTCTATTTTCTTTTTTCTATAGCATAGTCATATAACCCAAATATAATTAAAACATATTACTAAAATTGATTAAAAACTGAAGGCTTGAGGAAAAACATGGAGCATATTTTTATTTGCTTTGCACATATCCTATTAGTAGAACCAGGAGAAAAGAAAAATTAAAGAACCATTTCGGTGATCTATTCCCATATAACAATTAATGAAGCTACTCATCTTCAAAGGTGTAAAAAGGATTTTTATTCTTCTAGCCAGCTACAGAGCCAAGGAAATTAGAGCTACTCTAACTTCATATTTCTTCTGAATTGGAATAATGTGCTAATACTTTTCTTAGGGGGGAAGAAAGGAGGAAAGAAATATTTAGTTTAGCTCTGGCTCTGCAATGTTTCCTCTATAGCAAAAGAATGAATTTGAGAAAGAAAAACGCAGTTGGTGAATTAACTTAAAAAGTATAATAATGAAAATATCTGGGATAAATAATGGTTTCAGTAACAGGAACTAGTTTTAAGTTCCAGTTAGAAAGAGATGAATTAATTCTCAAAATTCTTAGAAAAAAAATTCTACCAAACCTAAGGAAAATTATTGTTTTGTTTACCTGAGTTCTGGATGGTCTAAGCTAATATAGGCATCTTTCTTCTTGAAGCTTTATTTTAAGCAAATCTGTAGCACTGAAAATTATGAAATATATAGCAAGCCCCCCCGGAAAAAAAAAAACAAACCAAGAACTTGAAACCATGTTGATAGGGTAGGTAGGTGACAAAGGACAGGGAGAAAGACTGAGGAAGGACATTGTATGACTACCCATCAATAGCTGAAATCCAGGACACCTCAAGTCCCTGACCTCAATGTACAAACAGCTGCCAAGAGGCTAGTTTCTTCCATGTATCAAATTGGCAAACTAAGCAGAGTGGCCAGGCAACCAAAGAGTGGCCTTGAATACAGGATTTACCTTTAGCATGTGTGTAAAGGCCACATTAGAGTTCTTTTACCCTCATTCTCAGATATTCCATCAGCCACAGGCACTGGATGACTGGGAACAACTACAAAGGAATCTTGTCACAGTGTACTAATGAAATTTTTGTTGCAATGATTAAAACAGACTAACTGAATGCAACTTATAGAAGAAACACTTTATCTTAAGGCATATGATGAAGAACACATCATGGCCAGGAGTCATGTCAACCAGTGGCAGGTATGTATCAGAAGCCAAAAGCTGAGAACTTATGTCTTCAACTGAAACATGAATCAGAGAGAATGTACTAGAATTGGGGCTAGGCTATAATCTCTCAAAACCTGCCCTCCAGTGACCTGCTTTTACCATCACCTCCCAAAAGCTCTGTGACCTTCCTGAAGCAGCACTAATAAACAGGGACCAAGTGTGTAAATATTTGAGTCGATCCGGGACATTTCTCATCAAACCACCACACACAGAAAGCAGAGCATCTAAGTTTCTTTGCTCTCTTGATTTTGAGACACTTTTTACTTAAAATGAGTAACTGATGAAAGTTACCCACAAGAGGATCCAGTCTTTAAAACAACAAAAAACAAAACAAAACAAAACAAAAAACTCGAGCAGGACGTGGTGGCGCAAGCCTTTAATCCCAGCACTCAGGAGGCAGAGGCAGGCAGATCTCTGTGAGTTGAAAGCCAGCGTGGCCTACATAGTGAGTTCCAGGACAGCTGGGGCAACAGGGAGACCCTCTCTCAAAAAGCCAAAAAAAAAACCAAAAACCTTCTAATCCTGGAAAACTCACCATTATTGTGGACTTGAGACTCCAAATCTACTCCACCCCATGCCTACATAGGTGAGCAAAGACCTGGCGTTGGCAGAGGAGGCTCACTCTGCACACTGCTCCCCCTGATCCAAAAAGTGGAATGTCCAGCTCCACAGAGCAGGTGTCCTGAGAAATGAACACCATGCTTGGGAGTCTTTTACCCTTACTGGAGGTGTTGTTTGGACTGGTAAGATGAATCTTGCCAAATATAGTGCCCAGCCTGGAGATGCTTTTTTCTTGCAGACCATTGATTATGTTTTTCATGTGTAGCAGACCCCATCTCTACGTCTGGTTTATTCATTCACAGGACCTCTTATAGAACCATTAGCAGTGTTCAGAGGGAGCTCACTGACACACACACACACACACACACACACACACACACACACACACATACCCTAAACAATATAAATATCAGTACAAATACAAAGACTCAGAAAACTAGTGTTATTAAATGAAAGTTCATTAAAATAGGCCTTAAACATCCTAAAAACTAACCAGAATAAGTACTTACCCCCAAACAAAGTATTTACATAAAATGTATGATGCGAAGTAAGAAAATGAATTTTTAGCTTATCAGATATTGTAGGAATGATGTTTTCCACTCACCTGTCCCTCCTTAGCTACAAAATATGAACTGTTCTTAGAAGGCACTCCCTAGTTTCACAGGAAATTGAATTAATTTTCTTTCTATTTCTTTTCATCCTTTTTAAGATAATTTAGTTGAAGCGGCAACTGTTACATTATAAACAAAAGTCTAATCCTCAATTTAACTTTTTGTGGAATTTTATTTTCCTAGAATAAGCATTACTAAATATATTTCTCAAAGAAGTAGAGGAAATATTGCTCTAATAATATCAAATTATCTTTAAAAAATACTTTATTATTATTTTCATCTTATGTGTATGAGTTTACTGCCTGCATGTATGTGAGTGCACCCCCAAAATATCTTTTAATACACTGGTAATGTACTCTATTAAATACATAAGGATCTGGGAGCTGAGGAGATGGCTCAGCGGTTAAGAACACTCATTCTTGCAGGAGACCCAGTTTGAATCCCAGGACCCACATGGCAGCTAACAACTGTTCGTAACTCCAGTTCCAGGGGATCTGACAGCCTCTTCTGACTTCCAAGGTCACTGCACGACTTGGGTGCAATTACCTACACCCAGACAATACATGCATACACAAAAAATAAAAATAATGAATAAAATAAAATAAATATATAAGCTTCTATCTACATGAGTTTGGTTACAGAAACGAATAAAACATATTCTAAATTTAGAAAAAAGAATGATAGATTCTTTAATCAATTTTCATTGACAGAAATTTATCAGTTGATGATATAATCTTTTAAAGCTTATGTTAACAGTGGCATTTTTAAAAACATTTATAACTATCTTAGTATGAAGAATAAGAATGGAATTATTGATGAAATATATTCATTTTTCTTTAGGCTTCTTATCAATTTGTTTTTATAGTTCTCATTTGCATGTTTTAACAAGATTTAAAAAAGAAACATTATTATTCTTTCAATATTTAGAGCATGCTTTGAAGAGATGTCCCTTTATAAATTAACAAGCAATATTTTGGAGCATATCTTGTCCTTTCTTTGCACCTTTTTAGTATTTTGACTTTTTAAAAGTGTCTTTTTTGCTATAATTTGAAAATTAATGCTTCAAGACATTTGGGACATATTATGATGCTGTAAATCAAGTTTGCTTAGTTTAAGGGTATCTTGTCACATTTCACTTGGTTGTTATTATTTCACTTACTAAGCAACCTAACTTTTCATCCTCACATGAAATCCCACCTTTCTGCAGCAGGTCTGCCCACCTATTTGAGTCCTTTTTAAGTGGTGGTGATTCAAATGCCTTTGTCTTTATAACATAATAAAATCACTAGTTAGACATATTTTTCTTTCTCTAGATAGAAATAGCATACCTATTTTTTTATTTGTGGTGAAAAGTCAAAGGATTACCCTGACTCAAAATAAGTCTTACAGGTTTGGGCATCAGTAGAGCTTTTCATATATGATTAATTTATAAGATAAAGATATATTTTAATAGTGTGTCCTTGTGTATAGCAATATTGTGAATTTCCATGTTTTATCTTCATTTGTGTCTCACATAAATGAGTTTAAAATGTCTTTTTAAATTTATGACATACTCAATTTACTTATCCTTCTAATTTCATTTTTCATTATTTTATATTTTAACTTTATGAACAGAGTATTCCCATTTTTATTTATAAACTAGCTTCCACAAATAAGAACTCTATGATGCTTTCTATAGCAATAATAAAGTATGTTGATAAATGCTGTCATTTTAATTACTTAAAGAATTTTCTTAGATTTTCTTGACCTTGCTTATTTAAACAATAATTATTTATTAAACACATGCTTTATTTGTGTTCAAAGTACTGGGAACAAATTAACTGGAAAAAATTCAAATACTTCAGAAGCTCTCAATTTGTGGTCATTAGAGAAAAATTAAAACTACTCATTTGTTGTATTTTGCACTTTTAATTTTATTTTTATTTTCTGTGTATGAGTGTTTGCCTGCATGTATGTGATTACACTGGTGCATGTAATGCCCATGGAGGAAAGAAGAGGGTATCCAATCAACTAGAACTGGAGTTACTGATGATTGTTGGTCACCATGTGGATGCTGGGTACTCCCTAGTGCTCTTCAAGAGCAGCTCAGTGCTCTTAACCACCAATTTATTTCTCCAGCCCCAGCTGTTGTATTTATTAATAAGTAAAATTAGGCTACTGGAAAGATGACTCAGTGATTAAGGGTACGTCCAATTTTTGTAGAAGACCTTTGTTCAGTTCCCACTAGTCACATAAGGCAATTGATAACAAAGTGACTTCAAATAACTCCAGCTCTAGAGGACCAAATGTCCTCCTCTGACCTCTGCAGGCACCTGGTGTGTGTGTGTGTGTGTGTGTGTGTGTGTGTGTGTGTGTGTATGTGTGTGTGTGTGTTTAGACTCTCACACATAAACAAATTATGATATATGATAAAATAAATCGTACCCCCCCCAAATTACTTTTAATATATATATCCACTACATTGCATAATGTGAATATCACCATTTAAAAAGGAAAACTTTAAAACTTTAAAAAAAAGTACTTATTCTTTGAGAATTATGTGTTTTAGTCATAATTCTTCCCTTTAATCCACTCAGATTGAATCACCCCCCCATTCACCTCTTCCAACTTCATGATCCCTCTGTTTCTCTCTCTCTCTTTTTCAATAACACCCTGTATCCATTTTGTGCTGCTTATATACCCATGATTGTAGGATCATCCATTAGAGCATAGTTGATGTAGCAGACATCAAATGTCAGTAGCTCCTTGGCTAGGGACAGGGGCTTGTGAAACCCTCCCCAGTTCATGTTGAAATGTTGATTGGTTTGATCGTCTGCAGACAATAACAGGTGCTGTGAATTGCATTATTTTAAATATATACTTGTTAATGATGGTTACTTTTAGTTATCAATGTGAAGCACCTGGGAAATGAGTCTCAGTGGGGGATCGCCTGTGGGCATCTCTGTGGGAGACTGTCTTTATTACATTAATTGAGTTGGAAAGATCCACTCATGGGCTACAGTGTTTCCTTAGTTTTGTCATAGATTATGTAAGTCTGCCGAGGGTATTGAGCCCTAGAAAGCATGCAAGCATTCATTTTCTCTTTGACTTGACTATGGACATGACCATTTGCTTAAAGTTGTTGACTTTACTTCGCCACTATTATTACCTGAAACTGAAATTGTGAGCTGAATAAACATTTCTCCCTTAAAATTGCCTTTGTTAGGGTATTTTATCATGAAAACAGGAATGACACTAGAACACTAGCTTAAAAATTAAATGTAGAAACAACACTTTTTCTGTGATTTAAAGAAGTTGAACAAATATAGACTCTTCCATCTATTTTCTATAGAGAAATATTGAAAGCTGGAGTACAAAAACAATGTTTTCATGTGTGTGCCCATGTATGTGAGTAGCTATGTGCATGATATATCAGAATATTTTCATATGTTAATGGAATGTATTCTGTAGAGAAACAATGTAGAAACTGAAAGTGAATGGAAAGATATCCACAGAAGTAATAACCTTGAGATAGTTGGAAAAAACAAGATATTGCAGGCAATCATTAGCTGTTGAGCAAAGGGCAGATTTCTCCAGAGACCAGTTCTTTGATAGACTATCCAAACTCAAGAATTCAGCTCCAAAAATGTACTTATAAGTGAATTCAAAAGGATTTAGTAGGTTGTCTTAATGGGTACATATATGCAAAATAATTAAAAATAATAAGGGTAAGATCATGAAATTGAGAGATGGCATGTGAGGAGTTGGAGGAGGGAGAGGGTGTGCTGGAAATACAGTACTCTGGTATGGAATTTTTAAAAAAAAATAAAAATTAAGTTGAATTCTAAAAATGTAAGATTACATGCAAAGTTAAAGTACTGGAAGCAATCATCCTGAGTGAAGTAACCCAGATTCACAATGACACATATCACATGCTCTCTCTGATAGTTGGATGCTGGCTTTGAATTTTTAGCAATGCATGGTTCAATTTGAAAATCCTGAGAGGTCAGGAAACTGAAAAAATGTTCATAGGGAGCTTCCTGGTAGGGAGATAGAATGCAGTGATACAAACAGGAAAGGGGAATACAAGTATGGAGGGTTAAATAGGGTGGGGAATGGTCAAGCAGGTTAGAGGGGCGAGTACGGGGAAGGATAACACATTAAAAGCCTTTATAAAAAGCCGTTTGAAAATTTACCGCTATAAAAACTGCTTAAAGTCTGTACATATAGATTATGAAAAGAGATCCAATGGAGTTACCTTGTAACTGACATTGTCCCTACTAGACAATATAGGCTAGAAAAGTGAAAGTCCAATACCTGGAGGGACTCCTTATTTTGACATTAACCAAGGGACCAATAGTCTCCCGCCCCCAAACAATGCTGACTACTGACCCTGCTCTTGGTTACCCATCAGAACTTCATAGTAAACCCTATTCCTAAAGACTCTATAAATGAGTTGCCTAACAAACAAGGAGCAATCAAGCTGGTGTTGATTCAAAACTACATCTCTACTGGCTAGATTTCATCATCCTAGAAGATGCAACACATGCTTCCTGAAGAGAAAATTACTCTGCACCCTTACCTAGCTTTGAATCCTCCAAGGCTCAACAACTGGCTTGACCAGATATACCTATCTGTGTAACACTGGGGAAAGTATTACAGGAGCAATAAACCTCTTTCAAATTGAATTTAAGGCTCACTACATAAGATGAAGCCCCCGCCTGATACTGATATCATGCCTAGGGAACTGAGGCTCTAAAGGTTACAGGCCATCGGGAAGAGTCTAATACCATTATTCTTCTAAAGAGTTATAATATTACACTGACTCTTAATTACTTATTGTAATTCCTATAGGTCAATGCATCTCTCAAATCTCACCAGAGAAGCTTCTATTTGCAGCACATTGTGGTTAGCCCACAAAAAATAAATAAAATAAATAAAATATTTTAAAAAACTGGCTAATATGAAGTGAGGAAGAGGTTACAGACTGCTTTTCTCTGAATAAGACATCTATATAATGTCTCCCAATCTCAGAGATCATTGAGGAAGAGTTGGGTGGAAAGACTAAGAACCAGAGGTAGTAGATGACCAACAGGAAACAGAGATTTTCAGACAACTGAACTGTTACTCATATGAACTCACAGCAATGGTAACAGCAAGTACAAGTCCCTAGTAAGCTCAAATAACACAAAATCCATGCATAGACAAAGGAAAGTAGGTAATAAATCCCAACCCTACCAGAGGAACTATTAACAACATATGATTTCTGGGATCTGAATTGTCAGTCTGGTTTAAGAGTGAAACTCTTAAATCATGTGTGTGTGTGTGTGTGTGTGTGTTGTGTGTGTGTGTGTGTGTGTGTGTGTGTGTGTGTGTGTGTGTTTATATTTGAGTACAGGAAACTGGGCTGGAGTTGTAAGGCAGGGTATAGAAAGGGGAGGACATCTACATAAGAGCAAAATACATTGTATACAACTCTCAAAAATCCAATAAAAATTTTCTGAATCTATTGTCAAAATTAGGTTATCATATCTGACAGTAAATTTAATAGAACAAGGACATAGTGATCACTGGCTAAATGAGTACATATTTGTAAATAACAAAATATTTCAGTCACAGATTTTCTACATTACAACAAGCATTTGTATGTTATCCTCTGATAGGGAAGGATAAGAAAAAAAAGCAGCAGTACAGACAGGCAATGCATTTCCTGTGGTTATCACGTGAGTAACTGGGTGAGGAAGCATAGTCATATGGATTTGACCAAGTCTCAGATTTTTGTGCTCTGCTCAAAGACAGTGTGCTTCCCTCCACTGTGTAGCAATAATAATAATGACTAGATTTTGTTTTAAGAGCTATGCTATTTTCTAAAATAATTGATGCTGCCTGATATTATTTAAGAAATACTGAAAAAAGTTTTCAATGCTGGAAAGCCATGTGTTACTTGAAGAAAGAGGCACAAAAATATAAATACTGAGCTCTACTGCTATGTGGTTGTTTGAATGAAGACTGTCCATCGTAGGCTGCAAGTATTTGAATACTTGACCCCAGATGGCACTGTTTGTGGATGTGTAGGATATATGTTTGTTTCTAGAGGCTTAGGAGGTATGATTATTTGTGGAGGTTTAGGAAGTGTGGTCTTTCTGGAGAAAGCATTTCATTAGGGTCACACTTTGAAAATATAAAATTTTACCCAATTCCAGTTTTTCTTTTCTGTTTCCTGTGTGTAGTTGAAGTTGTAAGCTCTCAGTTTTCTAATCCAGTCTCCTCTGCCATCATTCCTCCCTGCCATAATGACCTTCTATCCCTTTGGAACTGTAAGCCAAATAAATACTTCCTTGAATAAGTTGCCTTGCTTATGAATTTTTATCAGAACAACAGAAAAGTAATTAATATAGAATTTGGTACTGAGAGTGGGGTGTTGCTGTTAAAACCTGAACATGTTGATTTTTGGAAGACTGCAGAAGTCTTTGGATACTTAGGCTAGAAAACCAGTTGAAGCTGTAAATAGAGTTTAATACTCCTTTCTACTAGGAGTCCAGTGAAAAGTACTGCTGAGCCCAATGTAGCTCCAGAAGGAAACAAGGACTTAAACAGCCCTCAGATATTTTAGCAAAGAATCTGCCTGTCCTCTGCCTGATGCCTAAGAACTTTCTTGAGGGCTAACTTGAAATATAATGAAGTAATTTCTTTGGAAGACGAAATCTGTGGACAGCCTAATATTTTGTGGCATGGGTATTAAGGGTGACGATTAGGCAAATCTGCAAGAAGAAAACAGAAAATGAGGTAGAAAGAAATACAAAATGCACAGTTTGTTGAGGAAAGGAAGGATAGGGAGTTTTTCACGAAAGTCCATCATTGAAGAGGCACTCCAATGATGAAGGAGGTTGAAGCCATTAAGAAAAGGCTTCAATTTCCCCCCTTTCTTCCTTAATGATACCCTTGTATATCCTTCCCTTCCCCATCCCTTAAACTAACCGAATTTTTATCCATATATTCCTTATAAAGGAATGTTTCCTACCGTTCTCTTTCAGGTTCTTTCTTTTCCTTTATGTCCCTGATTCCTTTCCAATATCCTGATTCCTGTAGTTATGTCTGGATATATATTCACTTATCAAGGATTGGGTCTAGGATCCACAAATGAGGGAGAACATATGTCGATTTTTTTTCCAAGTCTGTGTTACTTCACTTAGTGCAACCGTTTCTAGTTCCATATATTTACCTGCAAATTTCATGATTTCATCTTTCTTTACTGCTGAGCAAAACTCCATCATATAAATGAACCACATTTTCATTATCCACTTGTCAACTGAGGGATACTCAGGTTGCTTCTGTCTCTTAGCTATTGTGAAAAGAGCAGCAACAAACATGGATGTACAAGTGTCTCTGTAATAGGATGAGTTCTTTGGGCATATGCCAAGGAGTGGTATAACTGGGTCAAATGAGAGGTTGATTTATAGTTTTTTTAAGAGTTTTCCACACTGCTTTCCATAGGGGTTGAACAAATTTTCAGCCCCAAAAGCAGTGGATGAGTGTTCCCTTTTCCCCACATCCCCTCCAACATTTGGTATCATTTGTTCTCTTGATCTTAGCCAGGCTGACTGGGGTAAGATGAAATATTAAAGTGGTTTTCATTTACATTTCCCTAATTATTAGTGATGTTGAACATCTTTTAAAATGCTTCATAGCCATCTTTACTTCTTCTTTTGAGAACTCTCTGATCAGCTTCTTAGTCCATCTTTTAATTGGCTTACTTCTTGTCTTGATTATCTGTTTTTTGAGTTCGTTATATATTCTGGATATTAAACCCCTGCCAGATGTGTTGCTGGTGAAGATTTTCTCCAATTTTGTGGGTTTTCTGTTTACTTCCCTGGTAGCCTTTTTTGATATACAGAAACTTTTTAGATTAATGAGGTCCAATTTGTTAAGTCTTGCCCTTGCCTCCTGAGCAATTGATGTCCGGTTTAGAAAACCCTTTCCTACACTTATAACTTGTAGGTTTTTGCCAATGTTTTCTTCTAACAGTTTCAGAGTTTCAGGCTTTATATGGAGGTCTTTGATCCAATTGGAATTGACTTTTGTGTATGGTGAAAGAGAGGGGCTTAATTTCATTCTTCTATAGGTGGAGATCCAGTTTTACCAGCACCATTTGCTGAACATGCTGTCTTTCCTCCAGTGAATATTCTTAGACCCTTTGCCAAATATCAGGTGGTTGAAATTGCATGTACTCATATTTGGGTCTTCAATTTTTTTCTGTTGATCTATTGGTCTATTTTTGTGCCAGTACCATGCTGTTTTTATGACTATAGCTCTGTAATACAGCTTAAAATCTGGAATTTTAGTCTCCCCGGCATTAATCTTTGTACTCAGGGTTGCTTTGGCTATCTGATGTCTTTTGTACTTCCATATGAATCTTAGGATTGTCTTTTCTAATTCTGTGAAGTATGTCATGGGGATTTTGACTGGGATTTCATTGAATCTATATATTGCTTTTGGTAGGATGGTCATTTTCACAATATTAATTTTTCCAATCCATGAACATGAGAGGTCCTTCCATCTTCTGATGTCTTCCTCAATTTCTTTCTTTAAGGAGTTAAAATTTTCATTGTAGAGCTCCTTAATGTCTTTGTTCAGGTTTATTCAGAGATATTTTATTTATTTATTTTTTGCAGCTATTGTGAAGGGGAGTGTTTCCATGTGCTCTTTCTCTGATTGCTTGTTATTGGTATATAGAAAGCTAAAGACT
>NW_008349975.1:6841343-6842462 GCF_000622305.1 Nannospalax galili | reverse complement strand
GGAAGGCTTCCACTTTTTCTCCATTTAGAATAATGTTGGCTGTGGGTTTGTTATATATGGCTTTATATATGTTGAGGTATGTTCCCTGCAGTCCAATTCCCTCTGGGACTTTGAACATAAATGCATGTTGAATTTTGTCAAAGGCCTTCTCTGTATCTATTGGGATGACAATGTGGTTCTTGTCTTTGAGCCCATTTATATGATTTATGACATTTATTGGCTTACATATATTGAACCATCCCTGCATTTCTGGGATAAAGCTGACTTGATCATGCTGGATGATCCTTTTGATGTGTATCTGTATGTAGTTTGTAAGTATCTTGTTGAGAATTTTTACATCTATGTTCATAAAGGATATGGGTCTATACTTTTCTTTTTTGGTTGTATCTTTACCTGGCTTTGGTATTAGAATGATGCTGGCTTCATAGAAGGAATTTGGAAGTTCTCCCTCCATTTCTAGCTTTTTGGATAAATTAAGTAGTATTGGATGTAGATTTGTAAATGTCTGATGGAATTCTGCTGTAAATCCATGTGGTCCTGGGCTTTTTTTAGTTGGGAGTTTTTTTATTACTGTTTTAATTTCTTTTTGTGTTATGGGTCAGTTTAAGCTGTTAATCTCTTCTTGGCTTAGTTGGGAAATGGGGACACCTTACGTTGGCAAACCATGATGGAGGGGTGAGACAATGAAAGAGAGAAATAATGCCTAGCTAGTTTTAAAAACCAGAGGGAACCATATTACTCCAACAACCTAATAAAATAGCTCAAGGAATATAATATATATCTAGGTAAGGTTTACCTGAGAATGTTTCCTCTGTGCCCAAACTTTATCTACATGACACACAGTAATTAAAAGTACAAGACTGATGGAACTAACCTTCTAGGATGTTTAACAGATATACTTTGAGGCCTATAATAATTTGGTCAGAGGGACATAAAGGACAGTTTTTGCTCCTTGCTCTCCTAGGTCCGCTAGTTCCAGGGGACTATGAGCATCTCTCAAAATATCCTGTGATTTTGGTGGGTTACCTGTCCCCTTGATCAAGGAGGCCGAGGAGACCCCACCAGATGGACTTGAACCAGTGTCCAGTCTACAAAGAGGAGGGTCAACACAGAGGAATC
>NW_008349975.1:6837978-6840426 GCF_000622305.1 Nannospalax galili | reverse complement strand
ATTATATAAGCATAATAATTCATCTGTAAACCTAGAAATGTACAGCCAATTTTGAAAGAGATGTACCCTAGCTCAGGAAAATGTTATTGAGTAGGAAAATGCTGTTGTAATGAAATGCTTCTTCTAATTAAAAAAAAAAAAGGTTTCTAAAGAAACAAAAATAAAAATACTAAATTAAAAAAAAAAAAAACGTCCTGTGATTATGGTGGGTCATGTATCCTGTTGATCAAGGATGCTGAGGAGATTCCACCAGATGGATTTGAACCAGTGTCCAGTCTACAAAGTGGTTCAACACAGAGGGGGAATCATTTCCTCCCTGCTTCCAAGCAAAGCCAGCCATGGTTGAGCAGGTCCTTTGACTTATCTTCACATAGGCAGAACTGGCAAAAGAAAGGAGCCAGGGGCCCCTCCCAAACCCATGTGACCCCTGAAGAACAGATCCTCTAACGACCTTAAGAGTAAAAATAAATTGATTTATCCAGGCCAACTGTATGGCCTTAAATACCCAAAAGGAAAGTTTACCCAAAGATTAAAGGGAAGAATATAATTTTTAAGAGTCAATATGTATAGCTAAAGTCTACCTAACAAGGAACAATGCCAGATAGAAAACATCTTCTTCTGAGTTGTTGGCCATGGTGGCCAAAGGACTTCCAGATAATAACCCAGCATATAACTGGGAAAATGACCAGCAGACTCCAATCTTATCTAAAGGAATATTGACAACTGACTGCTGCTAGATGAGAACAACTGTCCTTCCTTAAAGAAAGACCTCTAGATAGGCTGACTAGATTCAGATGGACAAGTAGTGGGTAATGGCTGGGGGTGCTGACAATACAGCAGACAGTAGCAGGAATATCAGAGTATAAGGGCTCTATGTGGGGGAGGGAGGCTATGGGAGGGTGCCATCTGGGAAGTGGGTGTATAGTTGTATGAGATGGTTTGGGATAATCTGTGTGATATACACACACACAAAAAATCAACAAATTAAAAAAATGTATTATATTTGAGGAGGAAACATGGAAATTTACATCATATTAATTAGTAGAGGTGATAAACATTACCGTTGAAAACTACCCAATGACTTTGTAGATGTACACAGGTGCCAAGGATCCTTGTGCAACCAATTATGACTAGTAATAATCAGATACATACATATTAGAGATACATGTGCCAAAATCTTAGTGTTAGTAGCAAAAACAATGTGTCTTTCTTCAAGGAACAATATATTCAAAAACGAAATGGAGATCTTTTTTAAACCAGACACCAATAGCCCAGGAAACAAGGGCAAGAATTAACATGTGGGACCTAATCAAACTAAAAAGCTTCTGTACATTAAAGGATATGGGGCGGGTCGCTTGACCCCCGGCGTGGTGTGTGAGGGCTCCCTGGGGTCTCTGCCACACCTGGCTAATCCTGGCGTGAGTCTGGCTGCAAGGATGTGGGGAGCGCGCCTGGGCTCCCGGGCGCACTCACTCTGGATGTGGCCCAGGGTCAGGTGTGCGTGCACTCTCCCGCCGTGGTTCTGGTCCCGCTGGCTAGCTAGCGGCTGGCGGGCCTGGCCGGCCGCGCCTCTCTGGAGACGGCAGGTGCGAAGACTTCTCTGATGCTGGCTGTAGCTGATAGCTACACACTTCTCTGGAGCGGAGAGCTTCCTCTGCTACTAGAGTATTATCTAGTCGGGATCCCGCCTCTATTACACCCTTGTGCCCTTCCTCAGGATTGCGGAGTCCTGGCCAGTGAACTCCACAGGGAAGAAACACGGAGGCGGCGAAAGCTAGGATATCCGTGGGTCGGTAACGGAGAGTGCTGCTCTCCGGTGAGATCAGGTCGCCGGTAGTAAGACACAGGACTCAAGGCACGGCTTAGTCTGTGTTTACTGCTTTATTGTATCTCTGCTCCTTGCTGTCCAGCACTCTGCTGATCCAGCTTTCTGGGACCCAGTCTCTGACCCGATCTCCAACTATTAAGAGAAGACTAGCATATTTATATACCATGGGGGTAGTGGTAAAAGCTTTTAGATACTTTGTGAGATATTCTATTTACATGTGGAAGTGGGTTTCTGCTAGACTATTGTCCACCTGTAAAAACCACACACAGGAAGGCATGGTATGCATAGAGCCAAAGGCCATGTTTATGTCAAGGCATCTGTGGCGGCCACTTCAAAGGGAGAGACAGGAAAGATACCAGAAAGCACCTTGCTATGAAAAGGAGCCCTCGCCACATTCCCCGAGCTGCATGAGCTGTCCGGTGTGAAGGGGCTTCGACTTTTGCATAACAGAGGTCTCCCAACAGTTAACAACCATCTGGAACTCCAGTTCCAGGGGAATCTGATGCACTCTTCTTACCTCTGAGGGCATTACACAACATGGGTACAATTACATACATGCAGGAAATATATTCATACATATAAAATAAAAATAAAAAGAAATTTTTAAAAAATTTAGTAGT
>NW_008349975.1:6825593-6836709 GCF_000622305.1 Nannospalax galili | reverse complement strand
CTGTGAACCTTGAACCTAGAAACTTACAGAGATGTGAAAGAGATGTGCTCTTGCTCTGGAGTGTGTTGCTGAATATGTTGAAGCTCCATTGAAATGGTTCTTCTAATCATGTAGTTATTAAAAATTAAAAAAAAGGCCTCATCAATATTGTATAACTGTATTAATTCAACTGTGAACCTAGAAACTTACAGAGATGTGAAAGAGATGTGCTCTTGCTCTGGAGTGTGTTGCTGAATATGTTGAAGCTCCATTGAAATGGTTCTTCTAATCATGTAGTTATTAAAAATTAAAAAAAAAAGAAAAGGCCTCGAGTTTTTTACTTGAACAAGAATGCTCTGAGGGTATATCCTACCCAGCTATTCTTCCAACTTGAGAAAGAAAAACATGTAAGGAGTTTTATGCTCTTTGAAAAATATCACATACAAAAGCTGCTGATAATGTGGATGAAGGGAACCAAGTTCCACCTCAAGCTGGCAGTGAAGACTGGCAACATAATTCAGTTGATGCTGATTTTAGAGTCATAAAAGATGCAAGACTGAGGTCACTGATTCTTCCTCAGAAGTCTTAGTGAACCACTGATACTGGGCACCATATGGTAGGGGATAACCTATGTAAAACAAACCCTCACAGGCCAAGAAGTCCTGAAAGGTCGTTGCATGAAGCTGCAAATATGAAGTGTAGTTCACAATGGAGACTCCAAGCTATTGGAGACTCCAGAACATGAGACATATGCCAAGGAGAACTGTGTACAGACGCTGATACCAGTCCAAAAAAGAAAAGTAAGTTACAACAGCAAAACTGGACAAGTAAGGACTTCTGATTTCATTGGAACTAAAGGCATAGACATTAGACAGAGCTACAGGATTTGATGTTTTTTTCTGTTTATTTATTTATTTATTTTGGTCTTGCTTTGGTCCCATGTTTCTTCATGTAATGGCCTACTGTCTTGCCTGGGTGGACACGAGAAGGGTCATTTACTGACCTGGAGCTAGACCACAGGCCCACGAGACATGGACAAAAGCTAATGGGGACTGTGTGTGGAGCGAGGAAGCAATTTAGAATGGCAGGCGGTGAGCCACAGAGCAGAATGGGGCACTGGGTGTTGGCCTTTGTACATTACTTTATTTACCCTACCTAGAATGTACACTATGAAAAATTCAGATAAAGGTGTGTTATATGGTTTGTCTAATAGCACCAGAAGCAAGGGACCCTAAGAGAACTCAGGGTAACACCTCATTATGCCTCCATTCCTACTTTTTGATGAGATTGTATAGTCTATGCCTCTCGGTTTTGCAGGAATTTACAGTTAAAAGATTGTCTTGAACCCTGAAGTGATTCTTGACTCAGAGCTTTTGAACAGTGGTGAGACTGTAAAATGCTTTGGGGATACTTAAGATTGAACTAAATGCACTTTTCATTATGATATTGCATAAATCTATGGGATCAGGGAATGACGTGAATGAGGAATTTCTCCCACAGACTAAAAGTATTTGAAAATGGCCCCAGTTAGTGGCACTGGTTGCTGAGGTTTAGGAGTGAGCTCTTGCTTGAGGAAGCAGCTCATTGGAGGTGGGATTCAGGAGTATAATGCTTTCTCTGCTTTCTGTACCCACTTGAACTTGTGAACTCTTAGCTTTCTGCTCCAGCTACCTCTTTTCCCATGCCTGCTTTCTATGTTGACATCATATCCTTCTAGAACCCTAAGCACAATAAGATCTTCTTTCTGTATGTTGTGTTGGTCACAGTTTTTCTAATCAAATCACAGAAACTTGACTATTGCACACTAGATGTTAGTAGAAGAAGCAATAAATACACTGTACTTATAAAACACCCATTTTGCTCATATAATGACAGATAAATCTATCTCAATTCACCTGAGCTAGTTAGTTTTAGAGGAAGAAATTGAGTTTTTTGTTGTTTGTTTTGGAAGAACATCATTTGAATTATTTCCAAATTTGAATATCTTCACACATATTTCTTCTTGATTCTTTTACTATTTTAGGTATGTGATGTGCCATATATGTATGTATGTGAATTAAACCCATTGTGAGTGCAGGACCACATGGGCCACATCAATTGGGTGGGGGTCAGAGTGCAATCTTGGGTATCAGTCTTAACTTCCTACCCTGTTTGTGGCAGAAGCTTTTATTGTTTCTTGTTGATTATGTCAGGCTAGGTAGCCTGCAAAATTACCTAGATGTCCCTATCTCTGCCTCTCAACTTGCTATAGGTCACTATGGTAGTGCCTCTGAAGGAATTTTCTTGTCTTGGCCCCCTGTTTTCTCTTAGACTCTCTCTCTCTCTCTCTCTCTCTCTCTCTCTCTCTCCCTCTCTCCTGTTGTTGCTCACTATGAAATAAGGCTACTACCTTTTCCCCACTAGGATTCTTTGCCTCACCATGTATAGTGTTAGAGGCAATGGGACCCAGTTGACCATGGGTCAAAGTAAATCTTTTCTCATTTAAGGTGTTTGCTCAGGAATTTTTGTCACAGTAACAAACTGGTTAACCCACATGATACTGCAGGCCCAGGACATGCCTTTCTGAGATATGTCTTTCTCAAACAGCAATCTTTTCTGTAGGGGTTATTTCTTCTTTTCTTCTTTGATCAAAGAAAAGTCTACATTATTTTTCATGTACTGAGGGAATGCCACACAGTTCAGTTAGAAAATTTACCCCTATGCTAAAGACAGAGCATCCTGTCTAAACCCTATTTAAAACCAATGCATATATGAATGCACTTTAAAAAATAATGACCGGAGGAGAATTTCAGTGGTTTCCTTTAGTAAGCTAGAAAACTCTTAATGTTACTCTTATTTGTGGCATAATTATTTGCTTTGTAAGCCAGGACTTTGCATGCTTTTGTGCAGACATCACCATGATTCATTGCATTATTCAAACCACAAAGTATTATGAAACCATGTCGATCAACAGTATAATTGAAAATTTGACCATTAATAAGGAAACTTACTAATATCTTCTAGTCAAGTCAAAATGCTGGTGAAAGGCCAGACTTGACCTGTGCTACCTATTTCCTACAGCTTGGCCCCAAGGGATCAGTGAGGAAAACTGAGGATTAAAGTTTCTGAAGTGCTAGGCAAGGACTGATCACCCTTTAGCTCCCGTAGTACATAAGTGCCAGAACTGTATGAAGATAATTCTGATTGACCCATGACAATTGGGCCTCAGAAGCCAGGCTTCTGAGAATCAGCCAACCCAACGTTTCATGGTTCTGAAAGACAGCAAATTCATAAAACATCAGTCTAGCTGACACATTTGAAACCTTTATATTTAAATATTTTATTTCCAAAAAATAAAAGTCTGCTTTAGTAGAAAAATGTTCCCAGTGCCTTAGAGGTTTTTCTTCATTATTAAGTGATACTTCTTGCTTCTTCCCTCCCTTTTCCTTCCTTTTTTCTTCTTTCCTTTTAACTTCCTTCTCTCCTTCCATTTCCTTTCTTTTTATTTAATAAACATTGACATGTGGATAACCTTTTGCTGCCTATATGTGACTATGCAAATTAATGTACATTTTTATAGCCCCATATCTCAGATTAAAGTAAATATGCTACATATATATTAATACATTATGGCATTTATCTACATCTACAGACACATATGTATTTGATATTTTTATAAGTTTTAAAATATCAACATTTATCCCACATAATTAGTATATAATATTTGGCTTTTTTTAGTAAAGAAAATATGCACACATCTTGGTTTTACTTAGAGTGTAAATTCAGCAGTGTTGAGATTGATAGAGATTCATTAGTGCATAAGATCCAAAAGAATGGTTATATATCATTTTGTCAACATTGGCTACTGGAAATTTAGAGAATAATACAGAAACGGAGAGGGAAATTCAATTTGGCCTTGACCTATTTTAACATTTCATTGACAACCCATTGACACCTCATTAAGAAGATCTATTTTCCCCTTCAGGATTTTCTCCAGAAATCTATTTTCCTCCTAAAAGGAGACTATTTCCCAGTAAAAGAAAGACCTATGTGTGAAATGTCTGAAAACAAGGAAATGCTTTAGGGGCATGCCTGTGATGGGAGAGAAGAAAACATTTGGCCAAGAATTTGTTCATGTTCTTCTGTTTACAAAACTGAAATAAATCAAAGGAAAGAAAATCTCCTGATCTTATCCCAGCAAGGTGCTAGCAATGGGGGAGGAAAACACTTAGGAGCTTTAGTAAAACTCACAGAATAGGTCAGTTACATGCAAATTGTGAAACTCAAAGGTTGGTTTTAATCCATTTTTCTTGCTTAGAAGAGAGTTTAAGCCTCTCAAAATTCCAAGAGGCTCATGTGTTTAGAACTATTGGAAATCCCATTAAACCAGAGAGGGATTACATAGATTAATAGAAAGGGGAGGGTGTGATTCTTTGTTTCAGTGTAACATTCTCTGAACTATTCTTGATTACTATGTTCAGTCCTTTTCTGAAGCTGTACTGTTCTTAGCCCTTGCACAGGGAATGACGGTGACTGATACATAACACTTACTAGAGAATTTTTTTTCCAGATTGAGACCATTTAAAATATTTTAAATTTCTGCAGCTTTTGGTTTTGTGTGTGTGTGTGTGTGTGTGTGTGTGTGTGTGTGTGTGTCTGTGTGTGTCTGTGTGTCTGTGTGTGTGTCTGTGTCTCTGTGTGTGCTTGTGTTTATATTTATCAAAATATCTACATTTGATCTCGTATATCATTGTGCAATTTTCAAAACTTAGTTACTGACATATTGACAGTTCTTAAATTCTTTAAATGGGGTGAGCTAATAAATAACTTCAGTCTATGTGTGCAGTCTTTTTATAAAACTTTGGATTTCATTATTTAATGTTTTATTTAATTAAGATAAGGGAAACAACTATGGTGTTCTTTTTCTTTTCTTTTGATTGCTGAGCATTCCAGCATTTTATATACATTTTTATACAGAGGGGATCCTATTATATTAATGGCTTTGCAGCTTGCTTTTTTACAGTAGGTATTATGCTAACTACATGTATTTTTCCATATTGATAGCTTTAAACAAAACCCCATCATTTTAGTGTTTTCATATTATACTTTCAATTCACTGTTACCTAATTATTCTAGCTAATTCTTTAGCACTTGTCATTTAAAAATGTTATTGACTTCTTGTAATTTCATACAGTACAATTTAATGGTATTTAGATCTCCTCTCTTTACCCTACCTACCCTTTTCTGTTCCCCACCGCACAATTTAATGTACTCTATTACATACAAACACATATGGCCTGTGGTCTAATTTGTATCTACAAATGTACTTCAGTGCAGGTCCATCCACTGGACACTGTGCCACAGACCATCAATCAATAATGACCTTTGCCCCTGCTCTTGGTTACTGACAAGAACTTGATGGTAGAACATGATTGTTGAAGATACTACATATATGCACCATAAAAAAGAAAAAAGCAAAAAAAAAAAAAAAAAAAAAAAAAAAAAAAAAAAAAAAAAAAAGGAGATCATAGCTGGTGCTGACCACAGTGCCTCATCTCTCTCATCTCTACCAGTTAGCTTCCATAGTGATAAAAGGTGCTATGCATACTACCAGAAGGAAAAATTTAATCACTATTCTTACTCAGCTGTGAATTCTATGAATTATAAAAACAACTGCTCTGGCAAGGTGTACCTACCAGTGCAAAAGTGGCACAGATGTTATTAGAGTAATCAAGCACACTCTAATTGATTTTAAGTATAGGATGGAACCCATACTTGACATAAATATCAGGCTTAAAAACCTGAGGCAAGACAGGTCAAGGGGCTTAAATCAGAGCCTAATATTAGTTTTCCATTAAGTAGTTGTAATATTAAACTGACACATAATGAGTTATAGTTACCCATGGATTAATGTATCTCTTAACTCTCATCAGTTTCATTATACTGTAGATGGTGACTAACACAGAAACCTACAACTGGCCAAGTGTAAATAGTAAGAGTTTCAAGAGTGCTTTTCCCAAATAGAACACCTAGATCAAATTTCTACCTCGCATTGCAGAAGAAGAGGGTGTAGAAGACTGAAAAATCTAGAGGTGGTGAATGATAACAACGAATGGAGCTTTCAAACACATGGTCAATTACTCATATGAACTCACAGCCATAGGTACAGCATGCAAAAGTTCCATGGAAGCTCACACCAGACAAAATCAAAATGCTGGGAATGTGGATAAGAAACCTCAACTTAAGAAACTTTGGACAAGCGAGGGCTGCTGGAAGTGGGAGAGTCAAACTCAAGGATGGTGTGATGTCTTTATAATTTTTATTGAGCTTTTGTATATTTAATACAACAGCTCTTAATCAAATTTAGACACCCCATCCATACCCCATCCATGAAATCTTCATGAGGATATGAACACACAAAATGATGTAGATGTATTAGCATGTACTGGTGAGTAACAACAGCATTGACCATATGTGTGTGTGTGTGTGTGTGTGTTTGTGTGTGTGTGTGTATGTGTATGTAAGTATATGTGTATTTATACACATTTATAGGCATTTATATCTATCATCTATCTATTCTATCTATCTATCTATCTATCTATCTATCTATCTATCTATCTAGATATGTGTGTGTGTCTGTATGAAAGTGAAATATGTACATGCACTTCAATACCTAAATTTGCTCACAAGCTTTTAAAAGCAAGGTGTTATCTTCTAATTCTGTTCTTGGATTATATTATAAAAGAGGAATATGATTTAAGGTCATCTTCAAATGTCTCCTCAAAAGACACTGGTGTTAAAATTTAGCTGTGTAGGCCAACAAGTAAAAAATAGAGAAAAATACCTTTAGTACAGTTTTGTTATAAAATTTTTTCCCTTATATAAATGCCTGGTCGTAGAACTAAAATGTATTATGTTTGTCAAAGGAACTGTAATTAAACTGCTCCCTCTACGTTTTTCTGATAGGCCATTTTCAGAATGAATGGCTGGGGCTGAGCAAGGGCACTTGGCATTTAAGATCTCTACCTTTAGGATATTATTCTTCATGAGTTTTCTATTCAGTGCAGATTTTTTTCACGTTTATGACAAATTTGAAGGAAATTTCTGCTGTTTTAACAAAAGATGACTTTAGAGCTACAAAAATTATAAGCTATTTCTAGATTTTATAAATTGATTTGATCACTGAATAAAAATAATTAAAATGAGCCTAAAAATGAACTCTGAAGAACTATGGAAAACAAATTCTAGAACAAAGGAGTGATATTACAGTCTGATAAATAGAATTAAATCAATTATTAAATTCTTTTAAAACTCTTATTCAAAGAAAATCAAATTTATTCTCTATATTTGTATGTGTTTCTTCATTTTATATTGGAATACCTGTATATGACATACACAAGTTAATACACTAATTGCTACTGTTTTAATTTGGAGATAATAGCTCTTATTTCCTTATCTGTTTACTAGGAATGGGAAGAGGTAACCTGATGTAAAATTAAGCACCAGACCATACAATTTCAGACTCTTAACACTCACTTTATAATATCTTCTTAAAATTCATCACTTTGCCTAAGATTTTCCACCCATTTTCTGTGATATTTATGTACCTTTTTCACTGTGTGTTTACAATTTGTAACCCAAACTAGAAAAATTGGTTCATGGAGATACCATTCACAATGGTCAAGGGCATAGTAGTTCATCACACAGGATTGCTTTTTCTCTTATAATCTCTGATTCATTTATTCATCCTCCAAATACTTATTAAGGGTCATCTTCATTCTTAGAAATCTTGCTACTGGTGAAAAAAAATCTAAGAAATTCGTCTCTGCCCTGGAAAAGCTGATAGTTCAGTAGTTAAGTGCAGGGATGTTAATAGTGATGAAAAACCCATGATAGGAGAAATCCAAGACACAGTAATGATGGTGTGAAAGGGAGTCTTATGGTACTTCAATAAGAAAATGGGAGCGAATGTCGGGAATCATGTACAGGAACTTACCTCAAAGTGAATTTATGGTATGATTAAGTATAAATATAAGAGAAAATTTTAAAAAGACCGATCATTTATTAGTAGAGGAATATAAATGGAGCGAAATCCCTTGCATCATTTGATATCATTCTTTTGTATTCTCCTCTCCCCTGCCTTACCCCTCAAAAAAGTATAACATTCTATCAAGGATGAATCAATAAAAAAAAATAATCTCTTGATAAGTGAAAAAAAATTGTGTATTACTTCTTAGAATCCCCCCAAAATATTGGTTCTGACCAGTAAATTTAAATGCCAAATATTTTGTTTCCACTACTATTTTCTTGAGGATGAGAAACAAATTCAGGGCACATATGTCAAGTCACATATCACTGAGTTTAGCCTCTTCCCAGATTATTGGTGTTTCTTCAGTTGAAAAGTAAGTATGTATTTGTGATGAAGTGTGATACAAAGTATGTCATTGATGGTAGGTGATTCAAAGTTCCCCCCAAACTGAGTCATCAATGTTTAAAATTACTTAACATAATAACATTTTTTATATCTATTATCTATATTTTATTATTGGAAGTGGTTGATAAAAAGAATTTCAAGTAAAGAGCACTTATCAGTATTCAATGAGCAATCACACAATACAGTTTTGATAAGATTATCAATCAAGCTCTATAATATATACAAGTTTAGAGATTTTTGCCAAGATCTCTTGTAAAATTATTATTTTTTTGTTTATTAGAAGAATCATTTCATTACAACAGCATTAACCTATTCAATAACATTTTTCTGAGCTAGGGTACATCTCTTTCAAAATTGGCTGTATATTTTTAGGTTTACAGATGAATTATTATGCTTGTACAATCTTTTACTCATTATAAACTCTATAAGACATAAAAATAACATTTTTAAACAGATGACATTGTAATTCCTATTTCTTACTAGTTGGTTCCTTGATAGAAAAGGCACAAAAAATACAATGGACATAATATCATGTCATTTTAATGCTTTGCCAAATAATGTTTGGAAATTTCATTTTCAAATTTTTGGGCTACAACTGATGTTGTGAAAAATAAAGACTATTTTCACATTCACAATAGTCTTTTCAGTATGTATACTATTATTTTTCTTATATAGGAGAATTTATAAGAGATCATACCTGGGCATTGTGACACTTGTCTTTAATACCAACACTAAGAACGCAAAGCAGGCAAATCTCTGTGAGATCAAAGTCAGCCTGGTCTACAGGGTGAGTTCCAGGCCAGCAGGGACACAGGGAAACACTGTCTTAAATGAACCATATAAAAAGAGCTCACAAAAGGGTGTGAAATATTGACTGATTAAAAAAAAAATGTTGAACTTTTGTAATTTCATGCAACAGTTCTTAATCAAATTTAGACCTCTTCCCCATCGGTACTCCCCCATTCCCACAACAGATTTCATGTATCTGCCATACATGTTAAGTCTTATCCAGTCAAGTATTTGTACCAGATGTCCTTTAGTGAAAAATTTTAAGACATTATTTACTAGGTTAATTTTTAAATCTCTTCTTTCACAGGAGGTAAAAAAATCCACTGTTAGATTTGAAGGTTAAAACATTTGAACGTATAACAGTTTCGAGTTCCATTCATTTACCTAAAAATTTCATGATTTCCTCTTTCTTTACTGCTGAGTAAAACTCCATAGTATAAATGAAACACATTTTCATTATCCACTCATCAATTCAGGGACACTTAGGTTGCTTCCATCTCTTAGCTATTGTGAAAAGAACAGCAACAAACATGGATATACAATTGTCTCTGTGATACGATGAGTTCTTTGGGTATGTGCCAAGGAGTGGTACAACTGAGTCAAATGGTAGGCTCATTTGTAGATTTTTAAGAGTTCTCCACACTGAGAACCATATTACTCCTACTACCTACTGACAAATTATACATAGGAGATCAAGAAATATATGTCTAGGTAAGGTTTATCTGAGAACTACTGGTCTTTGCCTAAGATTTATCTACATGACACACAGTAACTAAAAATACCAGACTGGTGGAATTAACCTTCTTGGGTGTTTAACAGACACACTTTGAGGTCTATAATAATTCGGTCAGAGGGACATAAAGGACACTTTTTACTCCTTGCCCTCCTAGATTGACTACTTCCAGGAAACTGAGCATCTCTCAAAATGTCCTATAATGGTGGTGGGTCACCTGTACTCTTGATCAAGGAGGCCAAGGAGACCCCACCAGGTAGACTTGAACCAGTGTCCAGTCTATAAGGAGGGTCAACACAGAGGAATCATTTCCTCCATGCTTCCAAGCGAAGCCAACCATGGTCGAGCAGGACATTTGACTTATCTTCACATATGTGGAACTAGTAAAAAAAAAAAAAAAAAAGGAGCCAGGAGCTCCTCCCAAGCCCGTGTGACCTCTGAGGAACAGATCCTTAAATGACATTAAGAGTAAAAATAAATTGGTTTATCTGGATTAACTTTGTGGCCTTAAACACCCAAAAGAAAATTATAACCAAAGATTAAATGGGCCAATATAATTTCATAAGAGACCATATGTATAGCTAAAGGCTACATAGCAAGCAACAATGCCAGACAGGCGATACCTCCTTCTGAGTTGTTGACCAGGGTGGCCAAAGGGATTCCCAGGTAGTAACCCATCAGAGAACTTGGAAATTGAACAGCAGACCCTAATCTTTTCCAAACGAATATTGACAACTGAATACTGCTAGATGAGAAACACATATGCATCTTAGTGTGAGTTGTATGAAAAATAAATTTTTCTGTATGAAACTGCATTTTAATAATGAAATGGAGATCTTTTTCAAAGTTTAAAACTTCTCTTAATTTTATGTCTTATAGGGTTTATATGGAGTACACTATTGTATAACTGTATTAATTCAACTGTAAACCTAATAATTTACAGCCAATTGTGAAAGAGAAGTGTCTTAGCTCTGGAAATTGTTATTGAATATGTCAATGCTGTTGTAATGAAATGCCTCTTCTAATCATTTGGTTATGAAAAAATAATTTAAAAAAAGAATAATAATAATTGGTAGATGTGAAAAGCATTACCATTGAAATCTACCTTATGACTTTATATCCATGCTTAGATGCCAAGGAGCTCAGAAATTAACCAACTGTGACTAGTAATAATCAGATATATAGAGATTAGAAATGCATGT
>NW_008349975.1:6823865-6825457 GCF_000622305.1 Nannospalax galili | reverse complement strand
TTCAATATTGTATAACTGTATTAATTCAACTGTAAACCTAAAAATTTACAGCCAATTTTGAAAGAGATGTATCTTATCTCTGGAAATTGTTATTGAGTATGTCAATGCTGTTGTAATGAAATGCTTCTTCTAAATATGTGGTTATTAAATAAATAATAAACTGAAAAAAAATTAAGCAAATGCAAGGTAAAATTCTCACATGTGAATTTCACTGTGTTGTTACGAGGGAACCTAGATTCTTGGTCTAAAAATGACAGTTTTGTTGTGGTTTCCTTTCAATAAAACAGGTTTGAATGATGAAAAAATGTATTCCTAAGTATTTTATTCTTTTTGATACTTTTGTAAGTGCAATTTTTTTCTTCGTTACATTTTGGGCTTATGTCTCAAGTGTACTCAAGTAGAACTGAGTTTGAATATTTACTGTACATCTTACCACTTTGCTCCATTTATTAGTATTTTTACAAGATCGTGCTATTTTGGAAAAAAATATGGGTTTACTTGTCCTTTTTTAATTAGTTCTTTTATTTGCTGAACTCTCCTAGCTGCTTAGTATGGATACATAATGTTAAGTTGATCAGGACTACTGTTCATGTCTTCTTCCTTCTTTGAGGGGAAAACACCCAGTTTTCCAACATTAAGTATGATGTTAGTTTGAGGTTTTAGTGAAATGGACCTTTAATGAGATTCAATAAGCTTTCTTGCAGCTGTAAGTGCTGGGTGTTTATTAACTTTTTTTGTTTGTCGAGACAGGGTTTCTTTGTAGCGCCAACTGACCTGGAACTTGCTATGTAGAGGAGGCTGGCCTCGATTTCACAGATATCCACCTGCCTCTGACTCTGAATGCTGGGATTAAAGGTGTGCACCAGTTTATTGTTTTATTTTATCATTAAAGAATACTAAATTTTGAAAAAAAAACATTTGAACATGAGAATATATAACTAAAATTTTCCTAGCCATCCCAACTACCTAAATAGTAATGATTTTAATGTAATTATTTTCAAACTGTTTTTGAAGTTACTGTGATAACTTTGTGTAAGTTTGTTATACAATGTTTAGAAAGAAGGGAACTGAAGTTATAAGTATTGATTTTTAGTGGCTAATAATTTGTGATGCTGAAAATGAAGTTCATTTGGAAGTCACTGATGGGTAAGAGAACAGATTTTATTTGATTAAACCTGGAAGTCTTTTCTCTTAGCAAACATGGGTACTGATAGCAGAAAACTGCTATTGTTCTTACTATATCTATTCTGAGGTCTGCAGTACATAATAGCATTTTAAATTCATATCAAGTATGTGTATTCCATTCAAGGACATTTTCTAAGCAATTAAGTATTCACACAATTAAATATTATTATAATTGTCTATGAATCACACATTTAAGAAAACCCTCTTTGCATTTTTCCCCCTGATGAACACATGGAGAGGAGGCCGTTTGAAAGGGACTAATGCCACTTATGAGGGTATTCTCCACACATAAAAATTGCCTACCATTTGACCCAGTTATACCGCTCCTTGGCATATACCCAAAGAACTCGTCCTGTTGCAGAGATACTTGTACAACCATGTTTGTTGCTGCTCTTTTCACAATAGCT
>NW_008349975.1:6798908-6821988 GCF_000622305.1 Nannospalax galili | reverse complement strand
CTTATAGGGTTTATACTGAGTACAATATTGTATAACTGTAATAATTCAACTGTAAACCTAAAAATTTACAGCCAATTTTGAAAGAGATGCATCCTACCTCAGGAAACTGTTATTGAATATGTCAATTGTGTTGTAATGATATGCTTCTTCTAAGTATGTTGTTATTAAATAAATCATTTTTAAAAATTAAAAAAAAAATTGCCTCCAGAGCAAGGGCCTTCTTCTAGCATATCTGCTGTTTTGTAGATTAGAAATTCAACATAAATATGGGAGTAAATAAAGATCAGCCTTTTTCAGTTACTTTTCTCTAAGTATGCCACTTTTGTAGCATGGAATATGGACTTCATTTTTTTCCTTGTAGCAATATAGAATTCTTGTACCTGATAGTATTAATTTACAAATAATTAAATCTTCATATGTTTTATTTTATAATAGGGAAAAAACATTAGCGAATAGTTGTCAACAAGCGATGTCTGTCAAAATCAGATACAAAGCAAATATAATTATCAATGTGACTCTAAAGAGATGCTGTATGTATTGAACTATTGATTTATTTTGGTTTACTACTTGATCAATTAATTTTTCAGAGTAATATTTATCCATAGGAAATAATCAGTTCCCTTTCTCATGATAATCATTAAAATGATATACCATTCTTTGCAGAGTAAATAAATGCTCCTTTGGCTTTTCTGGTATATATGGATTGCCAAGCGCAATCGCCTTCCATTCCAATGATTATGAGACAGGATAAGAGCCCTGTAGGTAGACCCTGAGAAAAATGGACCAAAGTCAAGATACAGTGTAGAAGAAATAAGATACCTCAAACACACTCTTCCACTACATGAAAGAATGGGGGTGTTAAGTCGCATCATTTAAGGTCTGCAAACATTCAAGAAGTGGTAAGTAGACACACTAAGCTTCACTTCCTCACGTTTTAACAAAAGAGCAAACATAGTTCCAATGTGCTTCTAAGTGTTGGTGAGTTAAAACATTGTGGATTTGTTCTTCATTCAAAATAAACAATTTAGAAAAATAAGGTTTTCTGTATTTGTTTTATCTACTTATTTTAATATTTATTTCCAACTTTAATTGATTTCTTGTTTAAAGGAGGTTGAGAGAAATTACAAATCATATTTTAATTAATTTGGCCTTAATTTATTATATAACACAAATGTGAATATCACACAATTGTGAAATCACTAATGAAATGAATATATAAATGTCTAACTAGTTGGCATTTTCTTTTAAATTTGATTTAGTTTCATTTTCTATATTTAACTGAATTTTTGTGGATTTTATGCAACATATTCCGATCACACTCCTCTCCCTTTTCTGCACCTGCCATTACTACTCCCACTATATTTCATGCATTCTGTCATACATAGTAAGAATTATTGAGCCACTTTTCTGTCCTCAAATGTTCCTGGCTATGAGTCCATCTACTGGAGGCAACCTCTTAAACATCAGCATATCACACCCTTAACGAAAACCAATTTTTCCTTTACCAGCAGTCATTGGTTGCCAATGGGTCCTCAGCTAGCGTCAGAGATTCTTATCTATTTCCTTACTTCTATCCTGGGTTTCTGTATGATTTGAGCTTGCATGGATCTTGTGCATGCTATCACCATTGCTGTAAGTTCATTGCAGCAACTAACCAGCCACATGGTGAAGTCTGAATTGTTTCCACATCATCATCCACTTCTGCTTGTTCTTACAGCATTGTCACCCACTCTTGCACTAGCCTCTGAGACTTAGATGACACAGTTTTAATTTACATGTCCTACCCACGGACAAAGTCTCTGAGATCTCTTATTCTCTGAGCTTTGGCCACTTGTGGCTTTCTGAGTTAATCACAATCTGTTGCATAAAGAAACTTTGCTGTTGAGATTTAAGAGATGCATTAATATTCTTTCTGCCCACCCACCCCCTAAAATCTGCTATGTTCTCTGCGCCTTAATGTAGAGGTGGCATTATAATTTTATAACCTTGTAATAGGCATCTCACAGAAACTTACTCTCTACATTTGACCTGTTGTTGAACACTGTAATAATCTCCATCTTCTGCAAAAATGTTTTTTGATGTGTGATAAGAGGTACACCTATCTGTAAATATAAAGATACATATGTGGGGTGCAGTAAGAAATTATGTTGGTCTAAGGATACTATGAAATTAGGTTTTACTATAGAAGTTAATGCATCTCCATTCATATGGTATTTGGTGATGTTTATAGACCCACATATGAGATAAATTTCTTCCCATTGAGTGGGATTTAAACCAAATTAGACAGCTGTTGATTACTCCCAATGTAAGGGGGCTACTACTGAACCAATAAAGATAGTTCACTTATCCAGTAATTGTTGTGTTTATAAGGCTTTCCAGCTGGGGAGGACCATTGATTAATTTCCTCCCACAGAAGTTTGAATAGTATCCTCTCATACTATAATAGCTAGTACTCAAGATGGGTACTTCCAGGTCAGTTCCAGCTCCATTTCTCCAAGTCCTGTGTCTGAAGTATGTGTTGTCTTCAGCAATATGGCCTTAGCTTCATTCTAGGAGGCAGTCAAAGTCTATGGCAATAGCTTTTGTCAATTTGGGAATCTCTTTGACTACCCTAACCAAGAAATTGAGCTTTTACATTTCCCTTTGGTTTATCACACCACCTATGCTTTATCTCTCTTCTTTCAGTCCTGGACTAACCTCCCTCCTCCCTCCACAGTTAAAGTACACTCATTTCTCCTTGATAATACCTGTCTCCTGTGGTTCCCCATCCCCTGAGCTCCTTCTTCACCCTTACTCTCATAGTTCCTTGTATAACCCTCCTTTTTCCCCCCTCCCACTTAAATAGCCCCTTTTCCTCATTTCCCCTTGGTGTCATCTGTTTCCTACTATTCCCCTTTCTAGAGCTCTTTCTTTCCCTGTAATTCCATGCATCCTTTCCATTTTCCTGGCTCCAGGAAACAGGATATATAATCACATGTAAGGTTTTTGTGCTCAGATTCACCAATGAGAGAGACCATAAGGCCCTTTTTTTTTTTTTCAGAGTCTGTGTTACTTCACTTAACAGTTTCTCATATGATTCTATATGTTGAAAATTTCATGACTTCATCTTTCTTTACTTCCTGGCTCCAGGAAACAGGATATATAATCACATGTAAGGTTTTTGTGCTCAGATTCACCAATGAGAGAGACCATAAGGCCCTTTTTTTTTTTCTGAGTCTGTGTTACTTCACTTAACAGTTTCTCATATGATTCTATATGTGCAAATTTTATGATTTCATCTTTGTTTACCACTAAGAACTCCATTTTAGAAATGTACCATATTTTCATTATCCATATTTCAGTTGAAGGACATTTAGGTATTTTTCCAGTTCTTTATTTAAATATATTTTAAATGATTTGTTGTGGATTTCCTACAATATATCTTAATCATATTAAGTCCCTTTCCTATTTATGCTCCCCTCTATAACCCAACCACAGGAATTCATGACATTTTTCATGTATGTTATGGCTTATCAAGTCAAGTTTGTGTACGCAAAAGAATCTTGTTGCAAGTTCATTCACTGGAGCCTGTTCAGTCTGTCTACGGTCATTCACTTAAAGAAAATGTGAGCCCTGGAGCAGTGTGAATGGTGCTGGTCTTAAAGCAGTGGAATGGTGACTTGGTGGTCTGGATCCCAGGAACTCACACTACTAGTCTGGCACTGCCAGGTACTGAGACTAGAAAGGACCTAGGCCCAAAGAGGGACAAGACATGATGAGCTGTTTCTGATTAGCTAAGCAGACAAGCATGAGTCATGGAATAGCAGAAATGGGGCTGGTACCAAAGCAAGGTTATGGTGACCTGCTGGAAAGGAGGTGGGTGTAGCTCTAGTCAATGTTTTCTAATTATCATTATATTATTAAAATAAGTGTTGTATGTCTTATTTGATATACAGTTATCAATAGAACCTCTCAGTTTTCCATTTTCATTTACATCATTATTTATCATTTTTCTCCATGATTCTTTAACATGTTTGTATTAATGTTTACTGAAAGGATAAAGTGGGGGGGGTTGTGTATTTGTTTATTTTTCTTTTGAGATAGGTGTTTGTGTGTATCCGTGTTCTGGTTTGCTTCTCACGCTGTGATAAACACCATAATCTATGTCAAATTGGGTTGAAAATGTTTATTTCATCTTACACTTCCTGTTAAAAATCCACTGCTGAGGAAGTCAAGGCAGGGAGTAAACAGGAACTTGAAGTCAGGAACTTGGAGCAGAAAACTTCCAGGAAGGCTGATTAGTTGCTTCCTCTCAGATTAATGCTAAACTAGCTTTCTTAGAAAGCCCAGGCTTACTGACCTCAGGATGGTGTTGTTGACAGTGGATGGAGCCCACCCATATCAATTATCAACCAACATAATCTCTCACAGACAAGGTAACGAGCCAATTTAATCAAGGGGATTCTTAGTTGAGGTCCCCTCTACCAAGAAGACTTAGGTTTTGTCAACTTGATAAAAACTAACCATGACAGTGTGTATGTGTGTTATATTGTGAAGATTGAATGAGAATGGCCCCCATAGACTCCAAGTATTTGAGTATTTTACCCCCATTTGGTGGCACTGTTTTGGGAAGTCTTAAAAGGTATGGCCATGCTGGAGGAAACAGGTCACAGGGGCAGGCTTAGAGAGCTCTTATGCCTTGCCAGATTTCCAGTTGCTCTCTGCTTCCTGCGCTGCTTAAAGAATAAGACCTTAGCTTCTGAGCCTAAAAGAGCCACCTCTGCCACCATGCCTCCATGCCATGATGGTCTCTTGCCCTTTCTAACCCTAAGGTAAAGAAATTCTTCCTTTTATAAGTTCTTTGGGTAGTGGCATTTATATCATAGCAACAGAAAAGTAACTAATGCACATATTTTACTGTCTGTATGTCTTATGTGTACACGTGTGTTCATGTATTTTAGTGTTTGCATGTGGAAATTAGTCTTGGTCCTTACCTCATGCCTCATGTCTTTTTGATTTGGAAACTTCCTTTTTGAGAGATAGCTTTCATGGTGCTGAAATGGTACTATGTAGGGTAGTGGAGGTTAAAGTCATCAGTGGTCTTTCCTGATGTAAACTCTATAAAGTACAATATTAACTTGTTATTTAAGATCTGCCCATTGGTGCAAGAGTGGGAGGACTGATATGTGGGCAACCAACCACTCCTTGATTGGATTTCAGGCTAGCTCCATAGGAAAGAGTCCATACTTATACTATGATATAGTCAAAAAAAAACCTATGGCTGAATTCTAGGGGTCAGTCTACAAACCCTGGTTTGCTAAACTGACATAGCATCCAACCATCTTAGAAATATCTATGCCTCTCCTTCTAATGAATAAAGGTGAATGCAAGTTCCAATGACTATATATAATGTTGAAAATATAGAATGATTGGTGGCTCAAGCCCAAAGAAGAGATGTATGTGGCCCTGTTAAATTTCAGGGAACATTGCAGAGGAAGAGGCAGAAAGATGCAAGAATTTTTTTCTTTTTTTAAAGCATGCAGGGAGAGGACTGGAGCGACAGCTCAGGGTTTAAGAGCAATGGCTACTTTTTCAAAGAACTTCGGTTCAGTTCCCAGCACCAAAATGACCACTAACAACAGTCCACAGCTCCAGTTCCAGGGTATCCCATGCCCTCTTTTTACTTCCACATGCGTTACATGATACGGGTGCTTTTGCATACATGCATGTAATATACTCATAAACATAAGAGAAAAATAATAAAATACTTTTAAAAGAATGTAAGAGCTAGAGGATGGGGAGAAGGGCTGTAATACTCCATCCTCCATGCAGGACACAGCTAAGGGTCTCATTAACTTACAACAGCTATGCCTGCTGTGGGGCCTACCTGACAGTCTGCTACAGATGGGAAAGAGGCTCATGAGACCTACAACTTACAGTTACACTATTGGAAAGTAACAGATTCTGAGAGGGGAAGAGGTATAGTATACAGTGTGTACTGCCTGCTGAGTCCACAAGCCTCTAATGGATGATAGTTCCAATCCAATGATCATAAGACAAGAAAAAATGAATATGGGAAGGGGACTTGTAGAGAGTAGGGAGAGTGGTGATAGGTAAATAAGATTTGGAGGGGGTAGTAACAGGAATGTATTATATGAACTTATCAAAGAACAAAATTTATCAACTAAAAAAGTCAAAAAGAAAAGAAAATGTGCTAGAAACTGTAAAGTGGATCACTTTCTATCACATCCACATGCATTTAAGGCTTCAACAAATAATAGTATTTCTTTCTAATACCTTTTCTTTATTAATATTCAATTGTATTGCTTATCTTTCTAGAATTGTATGATTGGAATGTTCTAATCAAAATATTTCATTTCTTTCTATTGACCCTAAATTTCCCTATTTTAGCATAATTGTGTATATATAATATGCATTTGTGTATATATGTACGTATATTGAGTTGGTGCTAGGTAGATGTACATTCTCTGCTTTTTACATAATAAAACAAAGAATAAATGGCCTTTTTTTCCTTTGTAGTCAATAATATTAAATATTCTTATTGAACACTAGATATATGAATCAGTTCTACTTTAAAGAATAAAATTATGAATATTTTAATGAAAATAGACAATTTCTTATTTCTTATTTTTTATTGTTAGTTCTGAAATTCCTTTGTTAGTATTTTTTAGCCAAATATATTTTTTAATTAGAGCTACTTTTAAAACAATGACAGACTGAATATAAGATTAAAGGAGCTATTTATACAGGCAGCTAATTTTCAAAAGAGTATTTTGTTAAGTGGAATCCTTGATGAAAGTCCATGCCTAGGGGATATTGTCTTTTACCTTCTAATTATTGTAGCACAAGCTTTCAACAATGTTTCTCTTATTCATTGGAATATATGAATATATATGCATGCATGTATACATATATAATATACATATAATATGGATTATCAATTTATAAATTTTGGTGAATAATGTTGCAAGTTTGAAAGATAGAAACCTTCTATCATGAAAGTCTTCTTGGTATTCTCACTTTGGGTCCCTTGATTACCATGCCTGGGTACAGAAGTACTATTTGTCATGACGGCTATTAAATTTAAGCTTTGCTGCAATGTTTCATTTGTAGGAATCCGTTTTATTATTATTTCCCAGGATTTCTCTTCATTTTTTCAAGTAATGGATTAGAGCTATTGCAATGCCCTTAATTTGTCTATAAAATTTATCTTACAAACTTATTATAATACAATATGATCATAATCACACATTATCTTATTGTTCATGCCAAATTAAGTTTTATCATAGTAATATAGGGTTTTGTGTAAAATGTCACTCATAGTTAAGGACATTAAAGATAGCTTCACTGTAATCTACAGAGTAATCATCATCCATGTTTTTTAAGACCTATTTGCTATTGAATTCAACTTTATGGTTAGCACAATGATAAAATATGCAACAGTGGAGTAAACAATGAAGAAAATATCTCAAAGAAGGACTGAGATTTGCCTTCTAATATCTGAACAAACAGAATAAAATCCAGAAAAGTCAGAAGAGAAAAGACGTAAATAACAAAAAGAAAAAGAAGACGAATACAATAAATTTTAAAATTAAAAAAAAACACATGAAAAATGTCACTATACAGATCATTTTTTATTTAAGCTATAATCATAGAAGCAAATGTAAATCAAAGATGAGACAATGGATTTCAGAATGACAATGCAGTGTGATAATTTCACACTGCATTTCACCTATAAACAATTCACCTATAAACAATTTCAGCATTTGGATGGACAACAAAAATCTATCAGTTTATACACTCTAAAACGAATTTCTAGCTTAATAGCCTGGATTTTAGTATAAAATATTTAAAAATTGTAACAAGGAAGCCATAGAAGAAACTACAGATGAAAAGAGTTCAGGTAAATAAAAATAGATAATTTTAGAAAAAGAAAAATATTAGTATTCCTTTAAAATATCAGAAAGAAGTCATGAATAATACGAATGAGAAAAATGTATGAAAATCCTCTTTGTCATCTAGCTATTGTGCAATGCTACAAATTCTGCCCACTTAGCTGAAAAATTTCTGAATGGATATGAAATATATAAAATTTTTAAAAATACAGGCTCTTTAAATAAATATTTTACTTATTGAAATTAATAAAATTGAATATTAGTACCCCAAAGAGATCAAATTGTATGATCATTAGGGGATTGTATACATAATAACATTGAAAGCAAACTAAATCAATCGATATGAAATGCAAAATCATATTTATTCTGGGTAGAGGTACATTTCCTCTTCATTTACTACTGTTTTATTTCTTAATTTTTGAGCACACAAACACATTATCATTTGATTGGTATTCTTGAACTGTTATGAATTTTATTGCCAACTGCAGAATATAAGATGCATTATCAATGAGACAGTTGTGAAGACAATTGATATTTAAAAATAAGCATGGACATTACAAAGAAAAAAGTAACTTATAAAAGTACCCCTAATAAGTACATTTAAAGAGAAATATTTTGAACTGAATAAAGCAGTGAACTTGCAAAGTTACTTATTTTTCATATCAACAAAAAGAAGCAATGTTGGATAATTTTGCATTGTATCTTAAAATTCAGGAGCAATATCAGAAGTCTTCTGTGTATTTCCTTGAGTATGTATTTTCTTAAAAATAAAATACTTAGGTGCTTAATTTGTTTCATTTGCCCTTGGGTATTGCTTATAAGATACCTTGCCAATATTTTAATGATATCAGTGTCTGTGCCAGGAGTCTTTTATACCAGCTGCACAGAACTAATTATCTACTTTCCTCAAATCTCTGTCTTTGAAATAATTATGGCATTTGGGGCATATATACACTCTAGACTATGGAGAGACAAGAGTTCTGACTAATCAGTTCTTTTAAAATTTGGAAAATCATTTCTATATACTTATTTCACTAGCCCATTTCTCTCCTCAGCCACAGTAATACTGGCCCTATCATTCTATGTATATATTAAAAATATTTAATATGTACACTTAAAATTGTTGAGGCATAATTTAAACAAGTGCATTATGCCTTACACTTACACAAGTCCTATCTGTTCAATTATTAGTATCCAGATGTCCTTCTGTGCAAATTTATCCACTGGAGTCTAGTCAGCCTATCTAGAGAACTTAAAGAATATCTACTCTCCCTTACCTAGTAGTAATCAGTTGCCAACAGTTCCAAGTTTAGGACTGGTGCCTGCCCATTTCTGTAGCTCCACTCTGATTGAGTCTGCATGGGTCTTGTTCATGCTGTCACAATTGTTGCAAGTCCACATGAACAAGTTTCCAGTGACCTGAAAGCCACCATTTCCCTATGTTTACGATCAACCCTGGCTCTTTCAATCTTTTCACTCTCTCATTTAAATGGCCCCTGAGCCATTGGTGGACAAAGTTTATATAGGAGTCCTATCCAGAGACACACAGTCTAGAGTCTCTTAATCTCTAAAATTTAACCAATTGTGGCCTTCTATGTGCACTGGACTCTGTTTTAATGAAGCATAACTGGTAACAGCTGAGGGAGTCACTAGTATTCTCTCTATCACATCTTCCACTATGTTCCATGAGCTTTTGGTGTAGAGGTTTCACTGTAGATGTGTCACCTAGGGCTGGCCATCTCTCAGAGGTAATTCTCTGTGTCTAACCAGTTGTGGGATTTTGCAGTAGCCTCCATATGTTGCAAAAAAAAGAAGCTTCTTTGATGAGAGGTGCACAGAGTACTTGTTTTGTAATATGAGTTCATATTTAGAATATGGTAAGAAATTTAATTTGTCTCAGATATGACAGAGAGAGGGTTTTCTTGAGGATCTATGCCCTCTCCAGCCATGTTTGTTTTAATATAATTACTTCTACCAGTGAGTTCCTTCCCATTCTCTAAGGGTATTTCTTAGAGAAATTATGTACAATGAATATATAAATTCATGGTTTGTTTGCTACCTTTAGCTTTTACTACTTTTCACTGCTTATTTTCTTTCTTTTTTTTAATATAAAGTGAATTTAAAATTAAGAAGAATGGACTGATATGGAGTATTGATAGGGTTACTAGCTTGCATCTATATTTTACTAAACACATACCCCCAAAAAGTACATGTCACATAGCAAATATGACATGAACTTGTTCGCAACTATGCAACCAATATTGTCTGAAACACTCTAAAATCTTATTTTCAAACATGAAGTATATTGACTATGAAAACATCTAATGAACAAACTGATGTGTATGTGTTCCTTCCTGGAAAATTTAGTATAATTTCAATATAATTTCAATGCACAATGGATTTAAAAGTATATCACATGACTGATCATGCAGGAAATAATTTGAAATTAATCCAATGACTTTAATGCAAGAATTTCTTAAATAAAACATTAAAAAATTAATAACAGTAGTTATAGTTATTAATAACAGCTAACTAAATTGGTTTTAAAGCTGACTCAATGTGAGGAAACTCAAATGTGGTACTGTAAACTTACCCAAATACACATAATTGGAGAGGGCATAGATCTTAGAGAAAACTCCAAGGCTGTCATGACCCTAGACAAATATATTTCTTAGTATGTGCAAAATATGGATCCTTAGATTTATAGACAAATATCCCAGTCACTACCCATCAAAGAAGCTTCTTTTTCAAAAGACAGAGATAATTATGGAGCTCTATACCTGGTCACTCACAGAGATTGTCTGTGAATTGCCCAAAACTAATTGGCACATCCAGGATGCAACCTCTATACCTAAGGTTCACAGAATATAGAATAAGGGATGAAGAGAACTCTAATGCATCTTTCAACTCTCATCAGTGAAGCTCCCTCATGCAACAGAGGGTCAGGAACACAAAAGGTCATAAGTGGCCAAAACACAGAGAATAAGAATCTACAGAATGTGGATCCTTGGATGGGACTCCTATATTAAAATCCACCCACCCAGGGCTTAGTAACCATTGCAGAAGATACAGAAATAGCCCTACAGGCTCCTGGGACTCTTCTATACAAACCTACAGCAATGGTGTCAGCATGTACAAGACCCATGAAAACTTAAGCAGACAAAAACCCAGCACAGAACCGTGGAAATGAACAGCAGATCCCAATCTTAGTCGAATAATTATTGGAAGCTGATACTGCTGGGGGACGAAGAGCTAATATACTTAAGGGAGGGCCTATTCATAGGCAGACTAGACCCCAGTTGATGAACATGAACTGAGGGACATCTGGGGACACCAACTTTACATGATAGGACTTAAATGAAAGACAGCATGAGCTACTGTTTAGGGGTTAGGGGAGGGTATCAAATGGGAAGGGGCTATAAAGATAATTTTCTATATGAGATACACAAAAATGAAATAAGATTTTTAAATAATGCTATTAATAAAAATTCATTTGTTCTATGAGAATCGTTATGATTTTCCCCTTTTTATATGTATCTGTGTTTTTATGCATACACATGTATATTTCTGTTTATATGTAAAGAGATCAGAAGTCAAAACTGATATTATCCTCACTGTGTCTCCACCTTAGTTTTTGAGACCAGTATCTCACTTAACCTGGTGTTCATTGATTTGGCTCCAGTAGTTGCCCAGCCAGCCTCTGGCAGCCTCTTAGCTGTTTCCCATCCTAGCTGTGACCCCTCAGTCCTGTGATTCCAAGGCTTTCTTACCACATATAACGTTTTTTGCACTTGGTGGTACATGCTTGTTGTCCTAGAAATCTCCAGGTAGAGGTGAGAAGATCAGAATTTCAAACATTGCTGCAGGTATACATTGAGATGCTATCTGATAAATACCCCCATAAAAACAGAACTAAGAAACAAAAGCAAAATAGCACCCTAACAAACCTGCTTTGTGGTTTTATTTTAGTAATTATAAGGGTAGATATAAATATAGATATAGATATAGATGATATAGATATAGATATAGTGTATGTATATATTACATATATATGGTTTATAAGAAATATTAGTATCCGTGTTTGTTCTAATAATTACTTTTTCTCTAGAAGACAAGTATTATTTAAAAGCTTGCTAAATCCTGATAGTTTTGCTGGTTCTTAAATTAAAAGTCACCATACTTAATCCTTCTCTGTGGTAATTCAGCAAAGCTTCCTTGCATATCTTGTTTTATCTCTTTTGCTATTGTCTTTCCAGGGACGATAGTATAGAAAATAACCTTGAAGACAGAAGCAATGTGTCCTTCTGTGACAGAAGGCAGATATGTTTTCTCTATAACACTGTATATCAAAGATAATGTCTCCTTCCAGGCTAATGGTAGGACAGGTCTGCTAGCAGATTTCTTTATGAAAACAGTTTTCTTAATTCAAGTTTCCTCAACTGTGACATGAAATCACTATGTACAGCATCCACTGGGCCTGCTTCAGTCTTGTCTTAAGGGAATTTGGGGGTCGTTGAAAACCCAAGTGGTCATGAATTGCATGCTGCCTGCAGTGCTGTGACTAATAAAGTCCCCATCTTTGACCTAGGAACCTCATTTCTTCTGGCAGCCTCCATGGAACTGTGACAGCCTAACTTGTTAAAGAAAGACAAAAGCACAGACCATTCATAGATCTTGATATAGTTTTTGTTATTTATTACATCCTTGTAACTGAAGTAAACCATAAAATACATTTATTAAGGAGATACCTTAGAAGGTTAAATGTGTGTATAGTTTATGTAATGTGTAACTCAGGTAAACGTTAGCTATCCTCTCAACCATTTGCTTTCTTATAGAAAAAGGGTCAAAATCATTTCCATTAGCTTTTTGAAGTGCACAGTACATAACTGTTACCTACAATCACATTACTATGCCTTGATAAACCAGTATGTGTTGGCCTTACTATAATTTCTTACCATTAATGGATTTTTCTCTAGACCACCCTCTATTCTAAATTTCTAGGAAAACTGATCCTTATTTTCCATACAAATCAGATGAAAGACAAAAGATAATATCAAGTGAAGATATGGAGAAGAAGAAATATTTATACATTATTGGGGGGAAAATAAAGGATATGACTGACAGAAAAATAGTAGAAAAGGCCTCAAAACACTGTATTACTAATAATAGCACTAGATGTTCTCATAGGCATTGAAATCACCTTGCTGAAGATACATCGGTACACATATGTACAGAATCATTGTTTTTATGAGAAGACAGTGGTGCATTTCTTTCCTCGAACTCTATTACAAACATATGGTTTAAAAAAGTAAGTGGGGTATGGTGGTGTAAGCCTTCAATCCTAGCACTTGGGAGGCAGAGGCAGGCAGATCTTTGTGAGTTCAAGGCCAGCCTGGTCTATATAGCAAGTTCCAGGACAGCTGGTCCTACAAGAAGACCCTGTCTCAAAAAGACACACACAATATATTATATAATATTATATATATACATTATATATTATGTTATAAATATAATGGAAAAACAAACCAAAATGCCATAATTAAAAAAAATAAAATGTGTAATGGATTCCCAGGGCTGGAGAGATGGCTCAGCGGTGAAGAGCACTGAATGCTCTTGCAGGGATCACGGATTTGATTCCCAGCACCCACATGGTGGCTATAGGACCATCCTTGACTCCAGTTCCAGGGTAATCCAAAGCTCTCTTCTGACCTTCGCAGCATTGCACGACGAGGGTGCACTCACATACATACAGTCAATATACTCATTCATATAAAATAAAAATAATAAAGTATTTAAAAAGATATAATGCATTCCCACATGAATCCATATTTTTATTAAACATTTAGTTGCTATTTGTGCCAACAAATCAAATATGAAAAATTAATTCCTCTAGTTATTTAATGATCAACAATTCTACTTCATGTTGTGTTTGAATGTCTTGTACTTAATCTATATTATTTTACTATGTTAGTTTAATAAGCACATCATATTTAATTTTTTATAATGATTTATTTTTATTATCTCTGATTTGCCTTTCCAAATGTAGTAAGCCAAGTTTTCGGTCTTCAGTAGAAAAATATTTACACTTGTTTAAATGTTACATCATAAATTTCATTTGCCATTTTTAAAGTTATAAGCATAAAAAAGACCACAAGGTCATTTAATTAATATTATTCATGAGAGGTGTATGCACATTTCTTTGAATGAAAATGACCTTCAAGAAATTCTTGATAAACAGCTCCCATTTTAGTTCTGTATTCAATCCTTAGAGATTACAAAAATCAATTTCAAATGTTTAACAGAAAAGTAAGAAATTAAGTTTGGCAGCCAAAATTTTAAGAATGTCTTACAACATATACATCTACATGACTAAGGCCTTCTTGTGAACTTTCAAAACACTGTTAGATAACACACATAATAGCTACTTGAAGTGCAAATATGTATATGTGAATTTAACTGGCAAATGAATACACAAGATAAACCACATTTGCTAAAGCAAATGATCCCTTTCTTTATAAAAGTGAAGTTAAATGGCTGATAGTAAAGAAATTTCAAGTGTAAAATAGGTTATCCTTTAGTAATACTAATAAATAAATAGACAAGTAATAATATTAGTAATCTATCTTTAGTAAGCTCCTACTTTGTGAAACATATTCTGATTGAAATATCTTGTGAAATATGTTCTAAACGTGAAGAAAAAGACAAAAGTCAATGAAAGGAGAAGATATGAATATAAGAGTATGTGCTGAACTATCTCCAGGTCTTAAGAAGGACCCATGCTCCTCAGTCCTGTGGTGAACCTTCCAGAAAGGGCATTGGGAAAACTTGAATGAGGATGGCAGATGAGGAGCTTGATCCACAGGTGTCTGTCCGTCCACTGTTACTTTTTTCCTTTACTACGTCAAAGACTTTCTACTTCTCTAAACTCTAAAATTTCATGTTGCTTATTAAAGTTCTTCAGAAAAGATCTCCTATAAAACCAAAATATTTATAACATTATCTTATTTTTGATGTACAAGTTATTATATATTTAAGTTATTATAATATTCAGAAAAGTATAAATATATGAAAAATGTGAGCTTATAGTTGGTCAATAGTTGGCTATCTCGTACTAAGGTTAAATATGAGGACTCTGAGTGTCCTGCAGGTTGAGGAACAAATATCATGCCTTGGGTAAAGGGATGTGTAGAAAAGAAGCACCACTCAGGGCAAAGTTGGTGTACTGCACATTCTGTGCACCTGCCCAGGTGTACTACTTATCCTTTGCCATATGCAGAAGGTATATTGCCTACCAATATACTTGAAGAACTCAAGCAACTTATAAATGAAGTCTATCATAAGTACAAAAAAAAAAACCTAATAGAATAACACATTCTTAAAACTTTTTCTTTTATATTGTTATATGGACAAAGCATCTTTTAAACTTCTTGAATTAATTACATATTATGTAATCTATATTAACTTTTCTGATACAATCAAAATAAATAAATATAATTGGTTAGCATTTCAGAATCCAAAGTAAAATAAATGATATTCACAATAATTCATCATCTTCTTAAAAAATCATAATTTCGTGTCACTGAAATTATTTTGAAAATTCATATGAGGGGCTGGAGTGATGGTTCAGTGGTTAAGAGCTCTGACTGCTCTTACAGAAGACATAGGTTCGAATCCTAGCACTCACATAGTGATTAACAAACTGTTAGTAACTCCAGTTTCAGGGCATCTGATGCCCTCTTCTGACCTCTGTAGGCACTGCAAGACATGGGTGCACTTACCTACATGCAGGCGTCACACCCATACATATAAAATAAAAATAATAAATAAAATATATTTTTTTAATTCGCAGATGAAATCATCACTTCGGTTTCATACAAACTCTTCACACAAATTTCATATCACTTAGATGAACTTAACTCTGAGGAAACAAAAATCACAGCTGTTGAGATAAGATTTTGGTGCAAAGCTTTAGTTCATTTTTTTCAATAGTCTATCCAATCTGTCAATAAAAGTCGAATAACCATTTATATAAAAAGTTTCCATTGCTTTATGAAAAATGATGTAATGATGATAAAAATGCACCAATTAGGTAAAAACTGAATAAAATGTAAATAAAGCTGAGTCTACTCTGACAACCCTCCAGAGGCCGAGACTGAGTGAAGTGGTGCTGAGACCTGGGAATGTTTCTATTATCTCTGCCTGAGTTTATCTTGCTTGCTTTACCAACAGTGACCTTGTACCTTACTTTATCTGCTGAATTCATACTCATGCTTCAAGAGCTATTCCAACTATTCATCTTTTCTCTGTAGATTCCTATAATTTTATGTATCATAATTTATATGTATATGTAATTTGCAAAATTAAAGTTTCTCTAACAATATAAATTATATATGTACTAACTAGAATATATGTACAGTTCCGTTGTATTACAAATTTCAATTCATGATAGATAATATTGACTACATATCAGATATTTGAAATTTAATAACAATGACCTTAGATTTGAGAAGATGAGATGGAGGAAGATAAAAAAATTAAAAATACACAAAATATTACAAAAATAAATTAGGAAGAAAATTTTAGGTTACATTTCATTTCATATTATTTAGATTTTTCGTGCAAACAACATCAAAAAATTAAAATATGAAATACTAAAATACTCATGATCAATTGTGCCAGCATATCAGACAATTCTCACCTATTAATAAAACAGTATACTTACAAAATGATTTTTATGTGTTAAGCAATTCCCTTATTAAAAATGTACTCTCTTTAAACAATTGAAATACATTGAATTTTTTTTTTAATTTTAAGAACATCCAAAACCTTGTATTCAGAATACAACATGAACTGCAAAATCCCCTCCCCTTTCTTGGTGTTGATATATGTAGTTTTTAATAGGTATGATAAGTAATGATGACTGCCTGTCTGCATCTCTGGTTATTAACTCAAAATATATTCTCATAAATCACATCTATCAGGAGTATTATTTTCTGTTTCTGGTTACATTTATGGGTTACAAGTAATATAGACTCTGACTTGTGCTATTCAGTATCATTATTTCATATTCACAATTTCTACTAGAACAAAATGATATGATCAGTTATAAAAGGCAAGTATTAATCAGAAAAGTCTGTATACAGGAGAACAACTTAGAACACATTTGACATACTGTCTACATTAAATAATAGATTGAAGTTTTCAAGATGAGAAGCTTTCTAATATTAATTTCTGAAATGCTTTTGCAATAATAGTATTGTTCTGTAATCTCGCTTAGGAGAAAGTTTTTCCAATATAAAGGAAATTTTATTTTTCTACTCAATTCCCTATGCCCTAAAAACATCCCCATCCCACAACACTTTTTGAGATATCAGACAGAAAGAAATGCCATATGGCTACACTTCTTGAAATCCAAAGCTTGGAAATAAGAGAGTCTATTGTGGAAAAAAACACAAAAGGAGAATCATTAAAAGTATTATGGATTTTTCTTTCTTTATCCAATCTAAGTCAAATAATTGGCAAGAGTTTGGCAATGCTTATGTCTTAACTGGGATAAAAATACAATTAAATTTATCTGGCAAGCCTGTCTTGTATCCATTTCCCAGCACTTATTTATCAAGAAACAGTCCTGTAGTATTGGCTGTGAACCTTTTAAATTAAAGACCCGTTATTCCCCTACTATTTGATAACTTGCAAAATCAGACAAAAGGATTTTGAAGGAACTTATTTTGTTTACATATTTACCTGAAATAATTTTCCATGCAATGGGCTTGGGGGTCAATAAAAGTCATAAATGTTAATCTTCTAAATTTTGTTGTTGTTGTTTTGTTTTTTAAGACAGGGTCTCACTGTTTGGAATTAGCTATGTAAACCATCCTTGGCTGATTTCAGTCTCACAGAGACCACATGCTTCTGCCTCTTAAACGTAGGGATTAAAGGGGTATACCACCATTCCTAACTTAATCTACTAATCAATAATGTAATGAGTTTCATCAAAAATTGGTTTTTCAATGATATCTGTAAGTAAAAAAAAAAAGCCCTTAGGAATTTATTAGAAATGGCTATTTATGAAGATTAATATCGAATGAAAATGGTCAAAGTTCTTACATTTTGGGAAATATAAAGTAATTGTACAATGAGATACCATTTTAATTCAGAGTGAATTTCTTTTTTTGTTGTTGAGTCGCTTTGGGCTTTGTTGTTGTTGTTGTAGTTGTTGTTTTGTTTTTGTTAGCTCCTTGGTAACATCTTTTTTTTTAATTGAATTTTGTTCATTTTATATAATACACCTTAATCAAATTTAGACACCTCTCTCCCATAGCTCCCCTGGCCATACTTTAGATATTCTGTTATGTATAAGTCCTATCCAGCCCAGCATTTGTTTCTAGATGTCCCTTGGTGCAAGTTCATCCGCTGGAGTTTAGTCAGCCTATCTAGAGATCTTAAACAGGATCTTCTCTCCTTCACCCGACAGTAGTCATTTGCTAATAGTTCTTTGGCTAGAGTTGGGGACTGATGCCCATTTCTCCCCTTCTATGCTGGACTTTTGTCTGATTGAGAAGGAGTTTCTTAAAAGAATAGGTAATAACAATTATCATAAGTCTGAAAAATAACTGGAATTCTCGTATATTGTTGGTTAGCATGCACATTGTCATTTATAAAGAGTAATTTATGATGCATTGTGGCATATCATTTATGAATGAATTCAAATGCATAATGTTCTGGAAAGACCAACCCATCAAGAGAGTAAAAGTGTCTGCGATTTCCAGGAATTAGTCATCCAGGAGGGATGAACAAGTGGATCATAGTGAATTTGAGGGACTCTGAAAGTGTTCCTGGAAGTTCAGGCCCCTGAAACAAACCTATGGATGTACAATAAGAATGAACTTTAACGCCAACTCTGGGTACTTGATGAGGATGATTTGTCAGGGGTCATGGGAACTTCATCAGCTGTGGCATGGGCCCCTCCCTATATGGATGGTGATGAAATAAAAAATGTTATGCAAGTAAGGAGAGGAATACAGAGAATTCTCTGTACTTTCAACTCATATTCACTGTTAACCTAAGACTTTTCTAAAAATAAACAGTAAAAATATGTATCTACTCAAGGTTTATCTGAGAATATTTGATTTTTTACCCAAGCCTTATCTACATAGCACATGATAATTAGTACCAGACTGGTGGGGCTAACCTTATTGAATGTTTAACAGCCATAGTTTGAGGCCTATAGTAATATGGTCAGAGGGACTTAAAGGACGTTTTTCGCCCCTTGCCCTCCAAAGTCAACTAAGATCCAGGGGACTATGGAACATCTCGTAAAATGTCCTGTAACTGCTGAGTCACCTGTCCTCCCTGTTCAGGGACCCCATGGACACCCCACAAGATGGATTTGAACCAGTGTCCAGTCTACAAAGAGGAGGGTCAACTCAGAGGGACTATCTCATCCATGCTTCCAAGTGATGTCACACATGCTCACGCAGGACCTTTGATTTATCTTCATACAGATGGAACCAGTAAAAGAAAGGAAGGAGCCAGGAGCTCCTCTCACCCGTGTAATCCCTGAGGAACAGATCCTCAAATAACCTTAAGTGTAAAAATAGATTTATTTGGACCAACTGTATGGCCTTAAATGCCCAAAAGGAAAGTATAACCAAAGAGTAAAGTCACCAGTATATTTCTTTAAGAGTTCAAGGGTAGTGCCACTTCCCAGACATCAGGCTTAAGTCCCTAAAAAAAGTTAGACAATTATTTCTCATTGATGATTTTGTTCCTAACCAGAAAGTGCTGCTCAGCTGTAAAACATCAAATCTTGGTCTCTGATACTGAAGTGTCAACCTATAGCCAAGTGAGCCAACCAGCTATTGTTCTAAAATGATGGATAAATTTGTTTTCTCCTCCTATCTAGAAGACTTTGAGATGGAACTGACACTGATTCTAAATACTTCAACAGCTATCAAAATACCTGAAAGTAAATCCTGGATCCATCACTCTAGAGTCCAGCCTTGGAAGACAAAAGAAAAATTTGGAGGAACCTGATAGAAGGATGCTTTTGGAAGCCCTTGTCAAGAAATTCCAATGGACTCATATGAATATTTGAAAATTGCCCTGTTCTGCCTCCTATAGTTCTCTGGCTAAAACCTGTAATGCTAATTACTCTAGACTTAATTCTCCTTCAAATCTCATATTCATGATTTAAAGACTTTCTTTTCCCCTTAGAGATAAGAGTTATGCAATTTGGGAGTGTTTTAGATAGACCCGCTGAAGGGGTTCTCCAGTTGCCTCTCCCTATATCACTGTTCAGCATGGAAGAAGCGACAGCGGTCTCCTGATTCCCTATTGAAAATGTGGGTAACTTCTTCAGAAGATGGTGTGATAAGAATAGGAGGTAGGAATTAGCTAGGCAGTTAGGGTAAAACAAACAAACAAACAAACAAAAAATCCATAGAAAAGTCACCAGTTTCTTGGCTAAAATTCAAAAAGTCCTTGGGCCTCTTAGCAACATACTCTGTTCCAAAGGCCAAAATGTTGAAAGTATTTGGGAGCTTGCATCTAATCCTTAAAATATTTTAGCATTAACTCTTCAGAGGGGCGGAATCTTAGAGTAGCCAGAAGCCCCATAAAAATAAATAAATGAAGAAGAAAGAGTACATAATGTTATCAGAAAAAAAGTGATGGGGAGACATGGGAGGAGTTAGAGGGGAGGTAGTAGGCATTGATTTAATCAAAACACCTTATATGCATGTCTGAAATTCTCAATAAACTATTTGAAAAATAATAAAAAAAGAAAACCCAGTATGCTAGTGATGCAACCATTCAGAAATTAATGGCAAAAATGAGAACAGGAATTTCTGAATACATAGTAATTTTTCCTGATAAGATGGCAGACATTAAGCATTTGGCGAAAAATATCACAGGTATATGGAAAACCAGACAAATGGAAAAATAAGGAAATCAGTAACTCTAGGAGGTACATGACCATACAAGTCAGGATCAATGATCATAGGCTAACTTGTGAGAATATTTGTACAATCAAAATGTAAACACTGATATATTGTCCAAACTGTGTCAAGGACTTTACAAAACAACTAGGAAAGCATACCCAACTACTAAAAAATGGACAAAGAATATGAATGGGCCAATTGACAGAAAATGCAAGTAAGTTCAGTCAGAAGTAACTGAGGAAATTAAAGTCATTCACAACTGTCAAATTGACAAAACTTCTAAATTTCTGATGGGATAGGTGAAGGTGGAAACATTTATGTGTGCTCACAGGAGTAGAGCTGATACAGTATGCAGTAGAGCTGAGGATACAGGCCCTGCACCTGGTAGTCATCCTCCTCCTGGGAGGCTGTTACCTCTCCCCACACTTCCAACTGATCTTCATCCCAGGTCTCCCCTGATAACCTTGATTTTTTTTTTTTTGTTTCAATGAGAAAAATAAAAGTAGAACATTTGAGCATATCTGTTCATAGCCTGCAAAAAAAATATTAAAAACACTTAAAGTGAAAAAGGAAATTTCAAGAGAGCATATTGATTCAACTTTATAAGTCTTCCAAAGACAGGAGATGTACTGGACATGACATTACCAGTGAGGGAGCTCATAGTTACTAAGAATGTTCAGATTTGTGGGTCTGCTTGTTTTTGTTGTTGGAAGTATTAAAGCAGAGAAATGTGAGGTCTAATGTCTATGCCATACTACTGTTTGTTTTTTTGCTTGTTTTGGGTGTGAGGATAAGAGTGATAGCAATATCGGCAAATGTTGAATGAAATATTATATCATTTAATAACAAATTTTTCATGAGAGTTTGGTGCTGTGTCTTGTTTCATCTTCAAATACAGTTGAAAGAAATAGGGGCCTATACTTATTTCCTAGTTTATGTGTTATTATAAATGTGGGTTGAAATATGATCTGTTGAAGTGACGTCCAGAAAGACAGTATCAATAAAAAGTTTCACACCAAGGAGAGGCTTGTCGTAGGCACAGATGGATGAAACAAATATTTACAAATGACATTATCTTTGGACATTTGGTTAAAACATTACAAGTTCAATTTAGATTCATGTTAAAACTCTGTGCTAATTTTAATTCAATAGCCTAAAATTATTATTACAAGAATGTTGTACAGTATTCCTGTGTTTCATCCTTTGGAGATTTTATGTATTGAATATTCATAAGATAGTCTTTTGCTTTTATTTTTACTATTTCTTAGTGTCTTTTTTTAACTTTTTTTTTGTACATGGCTAAGTGGCATTTGTTTTGACAAAATGCTAAAAGATTTGAAACGATATTTAAGGCTTCAATTTGATCGCTTGTACTTTCGGGCAGTCTCAATTTTTCCATGTTGATTGAAATTGTTAGTCTTTTTCTAAACTTGTTTCCCCAATATATTAAGCCCTTTTAATCACTTAATGACTGCCATGCTCATTTGCTACTTCAGCAAATCAATTCTTCTTGGCTCCTTTCTCTACTCAGCTGTGTTATTTAATCTGACACTCAAGGCTTCTCTAAGTCAATCTTTACAAAATGTGTGTGAAAAAACACACTTCCAAACTGAGACTGCTCAAGGCTACAGACCGTATCTTTGTGAAATCGACATTGAAATGTTGCATTTGCTATTTTAACCTCTAAAAGAAAAGTATACACGGATTGTTTTCAAGCTTTGCATTAGTTGAAACACTATTATTAAAAACTAAGATGGCCTGGATGTGATGGATCAGGCCTTTATCCCAGCACTCAGGAGGCGGAGGCAGGCAGAACTTGAGTCCAGCCTGTTCTACACAGTGAATTCCAAGCCAGCTGTAACTACAGTGAGATCCTATCAGAAAATATCTCTCCCCAAAGAAAAAAATATTAACGGAAAGTGAGCCTTGGTTGCATTAGCTGAAATGCAGTTATCAAAATGAAAGATATGCCAGGGCTTATGCACATTGATATAGTTATTGCTTAGAATGCACCAGGCCATGTGTTTCGAACCCAGTAGAGAAAAATATAAAGAATACAATAAAAAGAAATTTTTATTAAAATTGTTTGATTTTTATGAATTTTAAATATTTAATAATATTTAGATCTCATCCTATATTTGTACCCTCCCTTACTAATACCCCACCAAATTTCTAAAATCAAATATACATATATATGTATATATATATATGTGTGTGTGTGTGTGTGTGTGTGTATGTGTGTGT
>NW_008349975.1:6795127-6798811 GCF_000622305.1 Nannospalax galili | reverse complement strand
AATACTTAATAATTAAATATATGAGTAAAATAAATCACATTTATCTTTTCAAACTTCTAAAATTTCACATATTTTATAATTTATAAAAGGAAAAAGAAAGTTGATCTAAATTGGATAAACAGTCATTGAGTGTTCTGTCATGTTTTTCTGATAATTTTATTACAACACAATGAAATTCTGGATATGTGTACATTGTGTATTTTAAGAACTTCATTTGTAGGAAAGATGCATATACTTCAGAACATTTTAATAGTATTTAAATCATGTAGTATTAATTGACCATATGGAAATGAAGTCTTACAGGCCCCTGGGACCTTGCTCATATGAAATTACCACAATGGTGACAACATTAATAAAACCTATGTAAACTCCAAGCAGACAAAAATCTAGTATAAAATGGGGAAATGGGCATCAGGCCCGAATTTATTTCAAGAATTATTGGCAGCTGATCACTGCTGGATGAGGAAGAGCTAATCTTCTTTAAGGCAGTGACTCTAGATAAGGCTGAGTAGACCCCAGTGAAGAAATTTGCACAGAGGGACATCAGGGAACACTAGCTTGACTTTATAGGCCTTAACATAAATTACAGAAAGCATGACATCCATTGTGGTGTGTGTGTGTGTGTGTGTGCGTGTGCAAGGGGTGCTATTGGAGGGTCCCAATGGATGGGGAAGGAAGTATAAAGGAAACAAAGATGTTGTATATGAAATACACAAAAGTTCAAGAAAACTCTTTTAAAAATGAAATAAAATTATAGTATGAATTAAAAGAGTCCTAAACTTCAACAGTACTTTATTGCATTTTATTACTGAGTTATATAGTTAAAAGTTAGATTTTGTTTCTTTTCAAAAATATTCTGGTCATGTCAAGTCCAGCACCACCTGGGGCTGGTTACCTTGTCATTCAATAAAAATATGTTATATAACACTCAGACTAATATCAATTTAGACAGTACACAGAAGCATTATCAAACTATGTATTAGGAGGCTTACAAATAGATCTCACCTGTCTTAAGAAAGAATGAAAGACAACAGTTTAAAAAAAATCATTTTCTGATCTATATCAGAGTACCTCAAGAGCTATGGCTACATTTTTCTGCTTAAAGCAACACTTAACTCATTTTAATAAGCATTGTTCTATCATACCCACTCCATTTTTTCCCATCAATATGATTAATTAATTTGTAGCTTAAACCTGCCTGTAATGTATTTAATTAAAGGAAAGTGCTTAGAGTGGGTCTTAAGAATTCATTACGATCTCAGCAGGGTCTGACAGACTCTATCTAATCATATATGCATTCTAAACAAATGAATTAGTATTTTCTAAATACAGTTTTCAGACAATCAGACAATGTTACCTACAACCCCAAGATGGCCTATGAAAATATTTCTGCCTTTTCTATCCACTGAGTCCTGTTGAATTCACATCCAAGTTGTGTGAAGCTCAAAGAGAAATTCCAAAATCCTGTATAGGAGAGATTTTTAAAATGGCAATATTAAGGAAATTTGAAGGGAAGGGGAACTAGAAAAAAATGTGTTGGAGAGAAAAAAAAAACTGGATTTAAGTGACTTTTTCATGCCACATTGTTAAATTTTCAGAACATGCCAGTCAATTTGCTTTAGAGAAAATTATGAAAAGTTAGGGATATAATTAACCAAGAGGGAAATAGTGTTACCTTGTCATGTTTACTTCAGTTTAGCAAACACTTGGAATTTTTTTTCCTCAATGTCTGCTCAGGAAATTTCATCACAGATGATTGCCATCCAAAGTCACCATTTCCCCACAGTTTACCTCAGGGTTTAGTTCTTGATCATTTGTTTTTAGTTCCACTATAGGAACGTTTTTGCCCTTTTAGAGATTTAGGACATTAGGTTTTTTTTCTTTATATCTATTATTTATTTTAACAAATTTATTTATAATTGAAGACTTGTCTAATATCATGCATCTTTATAGATGCATATTCAATTTTTCCAACAAAATTTGTTGGCTGAAATACACTCTCTCCACTGAGTGTCATATCTTAGTAATAAATTATTTGCATTTTACAAATAATTTACACATATTAATATCTATCTAACTATTATCTAACTATCTATCATCTAACTATCTATGTGTATATATGCATAGAAAACTGGAGGTACATAATATTTCTTGGTATCTAGAAAAATATTATCTTACCACTTCATTCCCATCAAATTTTATTTGGTAATTCTAGATATATTTTGTATTTATAAATGAATGCTATAAATGATTTTCTATTTCCTACAAATAATCCTCAGAATTTGTGTTGTTATATGGATAAGTATAGAAAATTTATTAATAGTGCTTAGCATATGAATACATTATATATTCTGGATACCTATCTTTTGTATATAACCCTTAACAAATGTACATATTTCTATGAATAACTTTCTAATTAACTTTTATAAAAATCTGTGGATATTGTGAATTTGCATAATAAACTTTTATTAAAATATGCAGTTAATTACAAATTTTTTAATGGAGAAATTTCATTTAGTTATTTTGTCTAAAGTCTTTCCTGTCTCTTTTCTGATTACACATTCAGTTACAGTTGTGAACAGATGTGGCAATTTGTATAAATCCACCTTCATGTGTATAAGTCCTCTAATACCAGTATCAGACATGGTTCTAGGTATTCTGAATCTCACATCATTATATCTAAGTTCACCTCATCTTTCAGACATGGATGAGCAGGTTGTGTTCTAAGTGTGTCATAATATTTTCTTCTTGCACATTTCATTGTGATTTTATTTTCATTAGATTTCTTATATTTATGTTAGCCTAAATGAATCTGAAATTAATGTCTTGCTTTTTAAGAAAAGTCTGCCACTATTTCTTCTAGTCTTGTATATTTCTGTTTTCTTTCCTTAAATTTTCATAAAATTGTCTCTTGTTTTACTTTATTACACTTTTTTTGTATGTATCTACTGATCTTTTTTTTGTTAAAATATCTTCTTCATTTTTCCCACTTCCAGTTATTTAGACTCTTCCATAGATATACATCTCAAATTTCGCATTTTTCAATGTTCCGTTTTAATGAGAAGTGAAAAAACCCACTTCTATGCTACTGTATTAAAACATAATTAATGACTCAGCTTATTCCACTTCAGAGGATTTTTATTGACCTTTTAAATTCTGACATAAAGTACTATTTCACTTTCTATGTAAAGTTAATTGGGATAGAAGTGAAAGTTTCTGTTTTAATATCATCCATATTAGTTGAAAATTAGAGAAAAGTTGAGTTGTAATTTTGAATGTTAAAATGCTTAATACTTTTGGTACATATTTTAATTATAGTAACAAATACTTATATCATATCTTAATAAATTCTCTTTAGTCTCCTTTATTTCATCAATAACTATTGACAACATATATTGTGAGTCAATGTATGCAACATACACTCTCACTCAAAGGGTACAAGGGTTACAGGATCATAGAGCTGTAAAGAAATAAAATGTCCCCTTTGTGCTGTTTTAAAATATAATACAAGACCAGTGTAAATAATTAGTATTCAAATTCTCATAAAAGTGGTGTGATTCATTGAATTTCATCAAATCACTTGACTGGACTGATTAGCATAATCTAATTTTGAATTTGGTAGGGATTCTACTGTTTCAGCCTATTTGCATATTAATATCCACTAGACAAGAAACCAACACAGGC
>NW_008349975.1:6788981-6795117 GCF_000622305.1 Nannospalax galili | reverse complement strand
CAATAATTTCAAACTTTTAAGAAAAGGAATATGGAGGGCACCATTGAGAGTAAATATGTAGAACTTTAATCATTTTGCTATAGTCAGTCTTGGAAATTTTCCTATTTAACATTCATATAAAATTCATAAAGTTAACCTTGTTATGCAATGTTTTTTTTTTCAAACTAACTGAAATATTTGGCTATTTTAGTAGCAATATTCTCACATTTAAATTAAGTTTTCATTTCTGATGACTAAGTACAGAAGTTTGAAGTATACAATTTTATGCAAAAAAATTCACAAACAGTTATGTCTGACTTTTTCTGGGAGTATTGATCAGTACCTCAGATGTACTTGTTAAACTAAATATGAGGGCTTGGACAACCACTGAGTTACTAAAGTCACTGGGTAACAAATATGATGACCTTAGTTTGATCTCTGGAACCCACATGCTTGCACAGACACCCAAATAAAAAAAGTAAATAAAAATTTACTTCCTGAGTCCAGATTACATTATATGCAGGTGAGGAGTCCTCAGACCCTGGGAACTCAGCCTAAACTTCCCCTGTCCCACTAGTTCCTGGCTGGGAGATAAGGAATGCCTAGAACCCGAGTACAAGACCCAAATTTTTCCTAGCTCCTATTAAACCCAGGTGAGGTGGTTCCTAGAAACTGAGTTTCTAGCTCAAAGGGCTGCTACTGGCTTGCTCCTGTGGCCAATAGATAAGGGCCACACTCCCTGAATCACTCTTGTGCAGTTCCCTTAGATCTAACAGATAAGCAGTCCCTAGACAATCAGTCCCAGGCCCACACTTTCACTTAACCAAGTAACTCTAAATTTGCAAGTTCAAGTTCAAAAAAAGAATAGGAAAATTTGAAAGAATTTGTCTTTTTCAAAGAGCTTCTAAATCCCTAATAATTTTCATCAATGAGATGCCCTTGAAGAACTTCTCTTCAAATAAATGATCGTAACTATGTTCAAACAACTCAAATAAGACACAAAAATATCCCCAGAGAACAAAAATAGCAAAATAAATAAATAAATAAATAAATAAATAAATAAAGCAAAAAATCAAGAAAATAAAGTCAATACAAAATATAAAAAACAGAATTCAGTAGAGAGATAGAATAACTGAAACGAAACCAAACTGAAACAATACTTGAAAACTTCAATAAGCTAAATAAGATCCTGTGTAGAAACCTTCGCCAATAGAATGGATCATGAAGAAAGCAGAGTTATCAAATAAATAAATAAATAAATAAAGCAAAAAATCAAGAAAATAAAGTCAATACAAAATATAAAAAACAGAATTCAGTAGAGAGATAGAATAACTGAAACGAAACCAAACTGAAACAATACTTGAAAACTTCAATAAGCTAAATAAGATCCTGTGTGGAAACCTTCGCCAATAGTATGGATCATGAAGAAAGCAGAGTTATCAGGGCTTGAGAGAAGGTAAAAAATTAGGATCACCCAGTAAAGGTCAATGATTATTTGTAAAACTTCATGAAGAGAATTTGGGAGAGCTTTGGAATACCAGGAAAAGACCCAATCTTGAGATTATGTTCATGAAAGAGAATACCACACCAATGACATTCCTTAAACAAACAAACAACAACAATAAAAAAGAAGAAAATTATACACATTTAGAGAATGAGATGTCCATCCTGGTGCAAGAGGCCAAAAGAACTCCAAATAAACAGATTAGAAAATAAACATCCTATGAAATATTGTACTTAAACCATCAAAAACAGAATAAAGAAGTAAAATTGAAAACTGCAAATAAAATAAATTTGTCACCTATTAAAAACTGGCCATCAAAATAACACCTGATTATATGACAAAAACATTTTAAACTAGAACACTCGAAAGAGATATTCCAATTTCTGAAAGATCCCAATTGATAACTCATATTTTTATACACTGAAATCTATCTATTAAACTTGATGAAAAAATAAAAACCTTCCATGATAAAATCTATTAAAGTAATTTATGATCCCTAAGTCATCTATCTCTATAGAGGATACTGGAAGAAATGCTTCAGTCTGAAGATAAGGATAAGCACAGCCAGGAGCTCACACGGAATAAATAAACAACACCAGGACAGTGAATTAAAAGAGATACAAGAAAACATCAAAAATTCACAAAATGATATGAAGTAGCACACATCTTTCAATAACTCTAAATATTAATGATCTTGATTCCCTCAAAAAAAAGACACAGATTAGTTGATTGAATTAGAAGATAAGATTTATCTTTCTGTTGCCTCCAAGAAAAATACTTCAAGATCAATAACAGACAATACCTTAGAGTGAAGTGATGGAAAAAGTTATTCCAAGCAAATGGATCTAAGAAAAAAGGTCAGTTTTAGCGATTTTGTTATTTGACAAAATAGACTTCAAGAAAAACTAGTCGAAAGAAGGAAATAAGGCACCTCATATTCATCAATGTGAATGTGCACCAAGATGATATTGCAATTCATAATATAGAGCCACCAAAAACAGGTGCACACAATTTCCTAGAAATTCTACTAGATGTAAAACCACAAAGATTTCAGTACCCTGTTCTCATCAAAAAGCACACCATCTGGAAAAAAGGTTAACAGAGTGCATTAGTTACTTTTCTGTTGCTGTGATAAAGTACTGTGACCAAGGGAATTTATTGAAAGAATAGTTTATTTGAGCTTTTGTTTCCAGAGGGATCAGAGTCTTACATGGCAAGGAGGAATTGTGGCAAAAGGTGACCGAAGCAGGAAACAGAGGCTCACATCTTCAAGCAGGCACTGGAAGCAGAAATCAACTGGAAATCTGACAAGGCTTAAGAATTCGCAAAGCCTGTCCCCCAGTGACACACTTTCATTAGCAAGGCCACTCCTCCTCTGACCTCCCAAGCAGCGCCACCGACAGGGATGAAATGTCCAAATACTTGGAGCCTTTGGGAGGAGACATTCTCATTCAAACCACCACACAGAGAAATATTGGTGTTATCAAGTGATAATATCATTCAAATGAACTTAAAATACTTCTACAAAATGCTGAGTCCAGGGGCTGGAGAGATGGCTTAGTGGTTAAGAACACTGGTTGCTCTTGCAGAAGCCCTGGGTTTGAATCCCAGCACCCACATGGCAGCTAACAATTGTCTATAACTCCAGTACCTGGACATATGGGAGCCTCTTCTGACATAAAAAAATAAAAAATGCTGACTCCAAACACTAAAATGTATACATTTTTCTCAGAAAACTGTGGAACTTTATCCTCAATTGACCACATATTAGGACACAAAGTAATTTTCAAGAAAAAAATTGACATAACATTCTATATTCTATCTGATCACAGTGGAAGAAAGATATCAGTAACAATAAATCAACAGAAAGTACATAAACTCAGAAACAACATACTCTTAAATGATAATAAGGGCTCTGAAGAAATAAGGAAATTTTAGAGCTTTCTACAATTTAATGAAGATACTATATATCAAATCTATGGGAGACAAAGAAGGCAGTTCTAGGAGAAAATTTCATTCACCAATTGCCTACATCAAAAAATATTGTGAGATTTAGGAGATGGAAAGGTGGTTCTATTAAGAGTAGTTGCTACTTTTTTTAGAAGCCCTGAGTTCAGCTCCTAACACTCATAACTAGGATCATAACTGTGGAAATGACTTTTCTGGGAATGACTTCTGTTACAAATACGGATTGCTTCTTCTTTATTAAAAAAAAGTACATGGAGGAGGGGACCATGGTAATTACTTTTTTGGACAAATGAAATCTTGATTAACTTTGTAACCAAAGTTAATCTTATGTTTTGAGATTATTCAACACTACCTTAACTTGTTTATAACATAAAAATCTACTTGGCCTTGGACTCATTTTATAACCTAAATATTAATCCCACGATACCCTTTCTTAGCACTTATCTAAAGTAAAGTATGTGCATGGGTATATTTTGAAAATATCATGTGTTGAAAGCAGTGAATATTGAATATCATTGACAGCAAACAATTATTCCATCTATGTTGCAAATAAGAGGTAGGATTAGATTAATAACATCTGATTGGGATTGTGCATACTGTTCTAGGTCAGTAGAAGTCAGAAAGTGAAAATCCCTCTCCGATAAGACAAAGTTCCACTTTTCCTTGCTCATTTCATGCTGGATACATTGTTTCAGTAAATAGTGAGCAAGGCCTTTGATCTGGGAAACTGTTCCAAGAGACCTCAGGAGGAACAATTCTCACAACAGATCAGGGCTGGTTTATGTTTTTTATAGATACTAAAAGTCAGGCTATTTTTAATCAGACACAGCCATGATGCAAATGTCACATTATTCTACTTCACAAAACCATGTGTAAATCTAGGTCTAGGGGATCTGACACTCTTCTGGCTTCTATGGGCACACATGCACAGAAAGACAGACACAAACGTAAAAAATTAAAATACAACTAAATCTTTAGGGGCTGGAGAAATGGGTTAGCAGTTAAGAGCAAGTGCAGACAACCTGAGTTCTGTTCCCAGGACAAAGATCCATGGCTCACAGCCATCTATAACTTATGATCTGGAGCATACCGGGCCTCTGGTGACAGGCATCTGCATTCACGTGTACATACCCACACCCATACCCATACACATAAATTTTTATTATAAGGAAAATTAAGATGTTAATAAGATAGGTGTGTCAGTGTTTTCTGATGTATGTGTGTGTCTGTGTGTGTGTGTACATGGCTTGAGAAAAAGTTTTATTCTGTAGGTTAGGCTATCATGGAACTCACCATGTAGCCCAGCCAAGTCACAATCCTACAGCCTCACCCTCTCATCTTTATAATATTTCCATATATATATATGAGTAATTTGAATGTTACTACATATAAATTACTCATGTTAGATAATGTGGACTCAGGAAATAATTATCAAATATTTTAAAGAAAGACCAATACCTTACATTTACCTCTTGTTGCGTAATTTGGCCAATAATTGATTTTTCTTTGAGGTGGTATAGTGCTGACAGTCCAGTTTGCTCCTCTGTGGATAAGCATGTACTGATGTACAAAACTTCAAAGTCAAGCAAGGGCACTATTTGACTGAGAAAGCGAAAATTGTTCAGACACAGAAATGAGACAGCCAACCACCATGGAAAACTGGATAAATTTTTTTCTAAAAATATCAGCTTTTAATCTAGTTCTCCCTCCTTCTACATAGAATTTATTAAGATGTTCAATTATATAATATTCTCCACTCTTGGCAGGATCCATTCCTCAAGTCATCAGTACAATCACATATTAGAACCCCAAATCTCATAATACTTTCTCTACTCACTTTAACAGACACTCATTGTAAAAGACCACAGAGTGGTCTGTTCTGTTACACATATTTCTTCATAATAAGGATGAAGAAACTCTCTTGTTCAGCTAGAGGTGCTGTTATGGGTGTTCCCAGAGTTACCTGGAAGGCATTAATAAATGGTTAAATCTGATTTTATATTTATAGTGCAGATGTTGGCATAGAGTTATCCACTCCTGATACGTTCTCTATCTTTTTCCCTCCCTTGCATTTTTCTCTTCCGCTTAATCATGTTTATCACAAATTCTTATACACAAACAATATAAGTAGCATAAAGGTTAGGGTAAAACTAGCCTCATTCAATATACAGCTATGTAACTATAAAACTGGGTGGTATGATAACAGTCATGAGACTGAAAAGAGTGAAAGCAGGTAGGGGTTTTTTTGGGCCATTGGCAACTGTCATTATTTTGTGAAAAATGAATGACAATTTAGAGGGCATTTAATTCAAATATCAGTCACAAAAAGTGTTCATAAAGAGGTACATGAAATCAGTTGGGAAATGTGGTTCACAAAGTAATAAGCATGAAACCATTTGCTTAAGAGTCATAAATAACATGCCATTAGCAAAAAGAGAAAAAGAATCTCATTGCATACAGCCTGAGGGGAAACTGAACCACTCTACCAAGAGATCACGAGTGTTTATATTGCTAAGTTTATTGCCATTTGTAAAGAAAATAAGGAAATTCATTCTTTCTCCTTCTCTCTCACCATTTGTCTCTGCTTCCCCCTTTCATTCTCTAAAATTCCACTTTCCAGTACCAAATGACACTGTTGTTTAAGAAATTTCTTATGTAATATTACATATGATTATATATTTAATA
>NW_008349975.1:6784877-6788723 GCF_000622305.1 Nannospalax galili | reverse complement strand
AAAATCACAAATTTCTACTCAATGACATTAATGATTTCTGCAAAATATGAAAATATTTCATATATTCCTAAAAGTTCATTAATAAATTTGTCAGCCAAAATATGTATACTAAAATTAGACTGAAGAAAGAATAAAATTATTACTTAACAAAACATTATTTTATTACTGCTAACTATACAATTAGACAGAGGCAATGAATTGCTCATTTGTAATGAACAATGCTGTCTTATGAGAAATTTTCCTTCTTGTTCAGTTTAAATGATAAAATAGCCTTGTTTATGTATGTTTTTACCCATACATTACTCAAAGTTATTTCTCATAGAAGAGAAAATGACTTTGCATAAAGAGCCAAAATGAAATATGTCACAGTGGAATGTAAACTTTTTTATGCACATGTTTTTCTTAAAAAGCCAAGTCTATTTGGATTTGTCCTGTGGAAAAATGTGCTGTTCTTCCCAGTGATTTCTATTTATCATTGAGCCGTGGGGCACCATTGGCAATTTAGAGAAGACTAATGCCCTGCAGGTTAGAGACCAACAGCAGGAGTTGCTCCGCTAAAGACTAATGTTCATAAGATTTATCTATTTACCTATACACAGTATTTTTTTTCTTTTTATGATACCTAGCGAATGTTTTTTGCATCATTTGGCACTGATTTGTAAGATACTGCTGGTGGGAAAGAGAAAAAAGGAATGTTAGATTTTCTCATTGAAAATACCTCATTTATTAGACATTTAGGAATTGAAAGTATTTCTTTTTTAATTCCAAAATGATATCAGCAAAATCTAAAAGTCTTAGAGAAATGATACTCATTAAAACATTACTCTGAAATTCTTAAGGGATGGAGATCACCCTTGATATTACTTTGATGCTAAGTCAAAATGTTGAGATATTTTCTTTAGACCAGAAGAGGTGGTGCGTGCCTCTTACTACAAGACTTACGTGAAAGCCTAAGGATGGAAAGTTTGAGAAATGTGAGATTACATTGTGAGACTCTGTCTTAAAGAGTCAGTTTTCATATTTACCTCAACTCCAGTTCAATTGGTGATATGTCTTATTTTAACATCAAAATATATTTTTGAAAATCAGCTGCTTACATTGATATGACAATTACTAGATGTTAAAATAAAACTATAAGTAATTGGCAGTAAATACTTTATATAACTACTTCCTAAAGACTTCCTTATTAAGAAAAGTTTTCAAGACCAATAAGATCCTGATGGCAGAAAGAAACATGTCCCCACTCAGCTTGCCATGGGGCCAAAGGATTGCCAGGAACCAAGAGACTGAATACTGGACCATTTGAGGAATTTTATCACACAGGACGAATACTTTTCTGAACTTAGGCACTTTTATATTGATCTCAAGTTTCTGAACTCGGGACTTGGCAAGTAAGAAACCAAATAACTGAAAGATAGAGGGTTGCAGTCATGGGTACCAGAGCAATGGGAGCATCAGTAACTCTCCGCAGCTCTCAGAGCAAGCATGAAGGAAGGGGTGTAAGGAAGAGACACCTAGAAAGCCAACCAATTCTGTGATCATGAGAACGTAAACACTAGATCCTTCTGGCTCCTTGACCAAAAGTCAAAAGTGGCTTTCTTTAATATTGATGTCCCTCTAGGAAGAAATTCAGGCCAGCGAGTAAGTTTTGCCTCTGTTTGCTCCACAGCAGTTGATACGCTCGAAGTCCAGGGTTGAATCACCAGTAGAGCCTGGGGAAGGGGTAGGAGAAAATATAACAATTCCACAGGCTGGGGGTTTGTGCTCAGCATTTGCAAGGCTCTGGATTCTACCACAAAATTTTAATAATTTAACTTTGCAAACTATTATAATTTGGAGAACCCTGTCTAAACATAGAGAGGAGAACTATGTTCCTTTCTTAGGATTCCATGTAAGTCCACAATTATCACAATTGTTTCAATAAACAAACAACAAAATATTAAACAAAACAGAGAAAATGTTTCAATACTTTCTGCACATTATACAGTGTGTCAGATTGCACCGTGACTGTTCACATCTTAATGAAAATACAGATATCAATACTTGTGTTGATCTTAGTTGAATTTAGCACTGATCTATCATTCATATCATTGTGTTCCAGGAATCATGCTTTGTTGTCATTTCCTACTCTTACAACCTGTTAGAAGGGCGCATTCATTATCCCAGTGTTACAGGTGAAATGAAGTGTCGAAAAATTTACTTTTCTTTATAAAAAAATGTATTTATTTGATAACATTTGAAAATTCTGAAATTATCTGAAAGGAATGGCGAGAATAAAATTCATATATGTATTTAAAGGCCATTTTCTCTAGTTTCATGTGTATGTATTTAGGAGATACTGAGCTGCTTACTTCATGTTGAAGAAGAATCTATGTCATAATCAGAAGGAAGATAGAGAATAAAGGGAAATGTTTTCATAAGAACATTATTTTAATCTATTTTTTATTCTAAGAGCCTGAGAATTTGTTACAAAAAAACATGATCATTCCACCTGGAGTAGCCTCTAGCAGTGGTAAGTTACTTAAAGGTCCATATTCCTGGTTGGTGTGTGGCAGAAATTGCATGTTCCCAGAGGGAATGCTTGCCTGAACTGAAGGGGAGATTATTGTTACTGCATCCAGGACACTTAAGATCTGTCTTTAAATGACAACTTCAATTCACTTTGCTAAGCAAAATTTGCAATTTATTATATCTTTTTCTTCTTCTTTATCTGTTTCATTTCTTGCAACATGAAGACCTTTAGTTCCGTCCACTTTCCTGCAAATAACATGATTTGTTCTGTCTTTCTGGTCAAATACTATATTTTACATTTTATTAATTTTATACTGGGATAATTTCATAGACGGGTGTTGTATTTGCATTATTTTGATGCCCACTCCAACTTCTGGCATGTCCTAACCACAATCCTCACACCTGGGTAGAATTCCTGATTGTTTTTTGTCCCTTGGAAGCTTGCATTGTACCTTGTGATACTATGAGAGCTCATCTTCCCAGAGAAGGCTTCCAGATTATTTCCAGCTCAATTTCTCCAAACTGTGTCTGAAGTCTGTCAGGTCTACATCAATAGGGTGTTATCCTCAAGTTATAAGAGGCAGTCAGTAGTGGTGGCAATGCCCATATTATTCAGGGTGTCTCTTTGACTACAATAGTTAACAGATCAAAAGACACTTACCCTTGCCTACAACTGTGATTTTTGTTATACAGCCTTCAGCTATACACATGCATATACTCATTATACATACGTGTATATGTGTGTGGGTGTGTATTTTATGATTACTTTATTTTTGTTTTGGTCTTTTTGAAAAAGTGTCTCCCTGTAGCTCTAGCTGTCCTGGAATTCACTGTGTAGACCAGGCTGGCCTTGAACTCACAGAGATCTGCCTGCCTCTGCCTCCTAAGTGCTGGGATTAAAAGCAGGTGCCACCACATCCGGATTTATGTTTACTTTTTAAAGGGCTTATAAAAAATACATTTCTCTTTGGTGTCTCCAAAGTTAGAGTACCTGGCATTTTCACCAATCCCCACTTACTGTCACTGTGTTTTCTTATCTCCCTCTATTGAGCAATTTGAGAATATTAAAAATGTCTCTGTAATCCTAAGAGGCCATGCCTAAACACATATATACACAAGTAAACCTAATTTAACTCAGCAGAGTAGATAGACAGATAAATGATGCCTTGAAGATAGATAGATGATAGATAGATAGATGGATAGATAGATAGATAGATAGATAGAAGAGAGAGAGATGATAGATATAAATATATGTGCCTAAATTTCCAACATACGTTATGATTTCAAATGCTTTCCTACCTCCACTTTCAAATTTATTCTAAAACTTCATTATAC
>NW_008349975.1:6782263-6784866 GCF_000622305.1 Nannospalax galili | reverse complement strand
ACACACACACACACACACACACACACACACACACACACCAATCAAAGAAGAGTTAATCAAACTGAGATGAGACTGAGAAGGAGATGGGTATTGGAAGAGTTGGGGGAGTAGGGAGTGCTGCAAGCAATGAAAATACAGTACTCATATATGAAGCTCTCAAAAATAAAAAAAGCTAATAACTCCTTTTTTTAGGGGGGGGTCTTTTTGAGACAGGGTCTCCATGTAGCCTCTTCTAGCCTGGAACTCACTACGTAAAGTGGGCTGGCCTTGAATTCACAGAGATCTGCCTGCCTCTGCCTCCCAAGTGCTAGGATCCCAGGTATGTGCCACCATGCCCGGGTTAGCAAATAACTCCTTAAAGAAAAAATAATAAGCCAAAATATTTTCTGTGTCTGAGGTTAAACTGGAAAAAGCAAGAACTTCTGATACTCACCTTTTCCTAGTTTTTTTTTTTTTTTTTTTTAATATAACCATGGAACCAACGCTTGTGGAGTAACTCAAGGATACTGAGTACTGTGAAGAAAGGTGAGAAAAGCGCTATCAAGGATCACTCACTTCCCTCCTGAGGAAGTATCTGCACAGAAGATGGCATTGACTGAAGAAGGGCCAGATAAAGAGAAGGCTGAACAAAGGAACTTGGGTACAAACATGGCATTGAATAGGAGCGTCACTGGTTCTGAGCACTTGAGGAAAACTGGATTCAGAACCACCAATGTTTTGGCTGTGCACCACACCTGCTGTGAGGAAGCATCTTTTATCTGTGAAGTCAGCAGGAAAAAGCTTGTGTTAAAAGCTTATGTTCTGACTGAAAAGCCACACAAGATTTTAGCAGAGGTACTGGCAAATTTCCTGGTATTCACTGAATTTAGAATTAGTTTTAGTTTAAATATCTATTTATTTTTTAAAATTATCCAGAACAGGCTTCTTTTTAAAATATATAGTTATTTCTTCTTTGTTTTAGAGAACTATAAACATTCGAAGCATATATGCCACATTATATACTTTGTGGAACAATTTTAACAATCAAAGTAACCTATCCTTCATCTGACAGTTTTTACTTTTCTAATGTATAGATTATTACTTGAAATCTCTAGTTGACAAACTAGGGATGCACAATGCAATATAGAAAATAATAGTTTTCTTCAGGCTACAATTCAACACTCCACAATTAATTTTTCTTTTTTTCCCAATAATAAGATTTTATTTAAATTGGCATCATGAGTAGAAATTAAAACAGCAAACAAGCAAATAAGACAGGTGGGTTTTTTGTTTGTTTGTTTTGTTTTGTTTGTTTTGTTTTGTTTTCTACAAAGACATAGGATTCAGAGGAAAGTTTAACTTTGGTACCTTGCAGACCACATTGTGTCTCATGACTCTGTCATAACTTAAACCATGTATTCTGATAAAGCTACTAGGCTGAGCTTGATATAAAATCACATTTAAACAACACTGTGTGTAGGGACAAGAGAAAATGCAACATATCATTAGGGTAATGTTTGAATGTTTCCATACTTGAAATGGGAGAGGCCTATACATATTGAAAGGAACATTGTTACAAAATAATGAAGCCACATAAAAACAGCTCCATGTCAAAATAGAAGCGTGACTATGCTAATATAGAACATGCAAATTTACCTCCTCATTTATTGATATCCGGCAGGTAAATGAGACCTAAGATTAAGGAAGAGGTAAATTAACTTTTTAAAAGATACCTTTAAATTTATTTTGAATGCCTTATTTGCCTATCCAATTAACAAGAACAAATAAATAAACAGATAACATGAAAACTGTGTTCAGAATGTAAATTATTTTCCAAGCAGAAAGTTTAAAAATATATTAAAATTTGAGAGCTCGAGAGAGTGGTAAAATTTAGGCAGCCATCACCTGAAGGAAAAGAAAATGGAACTATGGGACAGGTTCGTAGATTTACACTTTAAACCAACACTAGGCAGAAAATCTTCCAAGATGACTTGTTTAAGGTACAATCAAGATATGTAAAATGAGGACTAAGCATGTAAACACAGTTCACAATTATATAGATTAGCAATTTAAAAAAATATTCTCCACCATCTTATTTAGACAATTTTTATGTTAACCTAAAATAGGCAGTAACCACATTAAAACAAGCTAAGCTACGAAAAGTAAGAAGTGCCAACCTTTATTGAAAAGCGAGTAAATGTAGAATATGTACGGGTAGCACATGGTGCAACTGTATTCTCAGTTGTAGAACTCCGACTCAAGTTACAGCCCAATTCTGAACAAGTGTCCAAGTCAGCTGTGCTAGAGTGCCAATCTTAGCAAGCTTATATGCAGCATACTTGCTGCTGATAGACATATACTTTATTTACCATGACTGTATCCTTAGCCGAGTGCTGCATAACAGGAAGAAGGTATTCTTCAGTGTAGGGTAGGTAATGCTGTAGAGTTGGAGTCTATTTACCATTATCACAAACATTTTTGTGCTAAACAGACACTCCTGCTCTATCTGTGAAGGAGGAAAGTGCAACAAACAGTAATCCTTTCATAAGATTCAATTTTTAAATTGATTATTTCTTCCTAAAACAAAACGATAAGTGATTCCATTTACAAGTGAGAGTATATAT
>NW_008349975.1:6779235-6782214 GCF_000622305.1 Nannospalax galili | reverse complement strand
TATGTTTTCATGTACTGTATCAAAAATGACAGAATCTCTTCTTCTGTAAAAGCTAAGTGTCCATTATGCATGTATACACACATTTTAGCCATTCATCCATTGACAAGCAAAAATTTTGTGTTTTTTTTTTCCTATTGAATACTGTCATTTTTCCATGAACATTTGGGTGAAAATATCTTTGTGAGGTCCTAATTTTGTTTCTGTTGGTAGGTACAAATTCAAAAGACAAATTGCTAAGTCATATGATGGTTTTAGTCTTAATTTTTTTAAAAATATTTTTGTTATTTATTTTTTTTTTAATGTGTATGAGTATATAGCCTGCATGTATGTGAGGGCAACCATGTTGTGCAATGCCATGGAGGTCAGAATAGGGCTTTGAATTCCCCTGGAACTGGAGTTAAGGACATTTTGTAGCCACCATGTGGGTCCTGGGAATCAAAACCAGGTACTCTGCAAGAGTAGTCGGTGCTCTTAACCACTCAGCCATTTCTCCAGCCCCTATTCTTAATTTTTTAGGAATCTCCATACCTTAATCTATTGGTAATACATTAACCTACATTCTAATAAATGTAAATTTTCCATTTTTTCAAACCATTCTCAACATATGTAATGATCAAAATAATAGAAAATTTCTTTCTATTTAATATGACAAAAGCTATTAGAAAATATTTGGAAAGTTTAGAAATCTCTCTCTCTCTCTCTCTCTCTCTCTCTCTCTCTCTCTCTCTCATATGTGTGTGTGTGTGTGTGTGTGTGTGTGTGTGTGCATGTGTGTGTGGTGTATGTGTAAGGTATACAATAAGACTTTGGAATTACCCTCTAAATTAAAAGTTACAATTTTTTTATGTCTTTTCATATACATTCTTTAAAATACTTGTTTTATTATTGAGTAGTTTTCAGTAAAATGACAATATAAAAACATGAAACCAAATTAACCTTTATGTGTTTTGGGTCTTGGTTATCATAATTTGAATACGGATAATTATTTTTTTCTAATTTTTATTTATTATTTTTTATGTGTATGAGTATATTTCCTGTAAGTGCATAAGTGCACCTGTGTCATGCAATGCCCACAGAGGACAGAAAATGGTGTCTGATCCCTTGTAACTAGATATATGGATGAGTTGTTTGCAACCATGTGGGTGCTGTGATTCAAATCCGGGTCCTCTGCAAAAGCAGCCAGTGTTCCTAACTGCTAAGCCATTACTTGAGCCCCATGAATGATTATTTTAAATATAATCGGTACTCATTTGCCTGACCTGTCATTTGAATACTCTATAAATATATTTTACTAAAATAGAATATTGGTTCCTGTGAATCACGCATCTATCATTCATGAGGTTTCATTGTTTCTGAGCAGAATGCTATATAATTTTATAAATGTTGACACATTTACTACAGACAAAAACTGTATCAATTAATAACTGTAATTAAGGAGTTTGAGTTAACCAAATCCCAAAGTTTAATATCCAATTGTTCTATATAAGGTTTTGGTTAATGTTAGTACGTGGGGAAAAATATGATACTTATTTACCTGCTACCTATCTAGTGTGTTCTGTAATTTAAAGACTAATTTCTAACAGTAGAAATTGGTTGCAGGGGCATATATTGCTTAATATTATATAATTTTAATTTTTTATTCAAAATTCTATAATAAAATAAAAAATTATTTCCTTTACTTTATCTTGGTAAATAGAATGAATAACATGAATAATAAATATTAAATTTGGGGAGCTTGAGAGATGGTTCAGTGGTTAAGAGCACTGACTGCTCTTGCAGAGCATGTTATTGTCACAACATCCCTAATACTATATGAATATTTGTTGTATGTGGGATGGTCTTTTTTTTCTTGTAACTTTGTTTCTTAAACAAGTAGACTTGGAGGACGGACTTGCAGACCATATGAATATTCCAGAGATTACAATTTTGTTATCTGCAAAAAAATGGATGTGGCAGGAGACATTATTACTTAGTCAGTCATAAAGATATCTCAATTTTTTTCTTTTATGGTTCTAAAATTGTGTATAAATGAATAAAATTGTGCAGGAATATAGAACAAGAGAGTAAAAGAAAAGCTGTTTAAGGGACAATAGAAATAATAAGCGAGAGTGGGATAAAGAAAGAGGTGGGGAGTTTAGGGAGAAATATACTGTAACATATACTTACATAAACTATCCTTATGTAACTCAATAACATGTGCAATGAATATACAACATAACCTTTTTAACAGAGCCTTCCTCTAGTAACTTTATAGGATAATTTAAGTATATCAAGATGAAAGGCATTATTATAACATTGATAATAAGGTTGATGCTTTTGAATACATGCCTACCTCAAATGTGGAATAATATTGATTTTAATTATTTCTGTTCTAATACAGAGGATTTTTTAAAAACTCCCCCTGAGGTTTAAAAAAGAAGTGTATAATTCAAAAGTTTGTTGCAGTCTGTTATTTTCTGAAGTCAATGGTCTACATCCCAAATAAAGCTCTCAGAAATTATTCAGCTCTGATAAGTCACATAAAGGTTCAAAAAACATGTTCTTCATTGTACACATGTCACATATTTCTTCCTTGTAAGGCTTTGCGGTTCCTTTAATTTAAAATCACTGCTTCTTCCCTTGAAGTAAAATATACAATACCAATTTTGGAAAAAAGTCAGCCACTAATACTGTATTTTTCTTTACCTGAATGGTGGTTGTGTATGATTTCTCCTTTATGTTCTGAATCAAGAAGGCACAGACTATCAATTCCCTGAAGATTCTGCTGTCAAAGCCAGATAAAGAATTCACCTCTTCCCTCAGGCTTATGGAGTGTACAATTCTGAAAGACTTCCACTGAACAGTTTTCAACAATATTTTTGAGAACAAAGATCAAAAGTAAGCAATGTACAATGTTGACAAAAAAACTTGTCTCTATAAATGTTCTAACAAGTTGAATTGTTATGAGCTAACATTTTTTCATTTTTATTATCTTTATTG